>NW_025746173.1:120000-153692 GCF_021184085.1 Oncorhynchus gorbuscha
GAGGGATATTGAGAGAGAGAAAGAGAGAGAACGAGAGAGAGAGAGGGAGAGAGAGAGACAGAGAGAGAGAGTGTCATGCCCTGGTCATTATATTTTGTGTTTTTGGTATATGTTTGGGTAAGCCAGGGTGTGACATGGGTTTATATGTTGTGTTTCGTATTGGGGTTTGTAGTAATTGGGATTGTGTATGATTAGGGGTGTGTCTAGTTAGGCTTGGCTGCCTTTCAGATTCTCAATCAGAGTCAGGTGCTTATCGTTGTCTAACCAGAGACCCTGATAACACTATATTTAACAGAGACCCTGAGTTCCGTTGTATTTCGTGGGTGTTTGTTCCTGTCTCTGTGTTGTAGTCACCAGATAGGCTGTAATAGGTTTCACGTTCCGTTTGTTGTTTTCATATACAGTTATTTCATGTACCGCGATTATTTTCATTAAAGTCAGAGTAACCTACACCCTGCATTTCGGTCCGACTCTCTTCATTCAACAGAACCAACGACCTTACAGAGAGAGAGAGAGAACAAGGCAGAGACTAAACAGAGGACAGACAGGAGAGAGACAGGCAAGACAGAGACAGAGAGAGGCAGAGAGAGAGAGAACCAGGACAGAGACAGAGAGAGGCAGAAACCAGGACAGAGAGAGGCTAGAGAGACAGCAAGACAGAGACAGACAGGCTAGGCAGAGAGACAGGCCTAAGACCAGGACAGACAGAGCAGAGAGACAGGCAAGACCAGGACAGACAGTCTACTCTGAGAGAGAGAGAGACAGGCCTAAACCAGGACAGACAGAGAGAGAGAGAGGCCTAAGACTTGGTCTTTCAGATCATCATTTAACAGGAACCTGATTCCCCACAGACAGTCTATATTTAACCAGAACCTGATTCCCCACTATATTTAACTGAGAGACCCTGATTCCCCACGACAGTACACTATATTTAACCAGAGACCCTGATTCCCCAGGACAGACTATATTTAACAGAGACCCTGAAACCAGGACAGACAGGCTACTATATTTAACAGAGACCCTGATTCCAGGACAGACAGGCTACTATATTTAACCAGAGACCCTGATTCCCCACATAGTGCACTATATTTAACAGAGACCCTGATTCCCCCGACAGTGCACTATATTTAACCAGAGACCCTGATTCCCCAGGACAGACACTATATTTAACCAGAGACCCTGATTCCCCACAGACAGGCACTATATTTAACCAGAGACCCTGATTCCCCAGGACAGTGCACTATATTTAACCAGGGCCCTGATTCCCCACGTAGTACACTATATTTAACCAAGGACCCTGATTCCTACGTAGAGACTATATTTAACCAGGACCCTGATTCCAGGCTACTCTATTTAACCAGAGACCCTGATTCCCCAGGACAGACAGACACTATAGACAGGCAGAGACCTGATTCCAGACAGGCTACTATATTTAACCAGGACCCTGATTCCCCAGGACAGACAGACTATATTTAACCAGAGAACCTGATACCCCATGTAGACACTATATTTAACCAGAGACCCTGATTCCCACTATATTTAACCAGAGACCTACTCACAACCCTCTTTATCCCTCCTGCCAACCCACTGCCACCGCCTGCCACCCCAACAACACCCTCCTGTCTAATCCGCCTGCTCTGAAACACAGGCCTAAACCAGGACAGACAGGCTACTCTGAGAGACAGGCCGAAACCAGGACAGACAGGCTACTCTGAGAGACAGGCCTAAACCAGGACAGACAGACTACTCTGACAGACAGGCCTACGCCAGGACAGACAGGCTACTCTGAGAGACAGGCCGAAACCAGGACAGACAGGCTACTCTGAGAGACAGGCAGAAACCAGGACAGACAGACTACTCTGAGAGACAGGCAGAAACCAGGACAGACAGCCTACTCTGAGAGACAGGCCTAAACCAGGACAGACAGGCTACTCTGAGAGACAGGCCTAAACCAGGACAGACAGGCTACTCTGAGAGACAGGCCTAAACCAGGACAGACAGACTACTCTGTGAGACAGGCCTACGCCAGGACAGACAGGCTACTCTGTGAGACAGGCCTAAACCAGGACAGACAGACTACTCTGTGAGACAGGCCTACGCCAGGACAGACAGGCTACTCTGAGAGACAGGCCTAAACCAGGACAGACAGGCTACTCTGAGAGACAGGCAGAAACCAGGACAGACAGACTACTCTGTGAGACAGGCCTACGCCAGGACAGACAGGCTACTCTGTGAGACAGGCCTAAACCAGGACAGACAGACTACTCTGTGAGACAGGCCTACGCCAGGACAGACAGACTACTCTGTGAGACAGGCCTAAACCAGGACAGACAGGCTACTCTGAGAGACAGGCCTAAACCAGGACAGACAGGCTACTCTGAGAGACAGGCCTAAACCAGGACAGACAGTCTACTCTGTGAGACAGGCCTAAACCAGGACAGACAGGCTACTCTGAGAGACAGGCCTAAACCAGGACAGACAGGCTACTCTGAGAGACAGGCCTAAACCAGGACAGACAGGCTACTCTGAGAGACAGGCCTAAACCAGGACAGACAGACTACTCTGAGAGACAGGCCTAAACCAGGACAGACAGACTACTCTGAGAGACAGGCCTAAACCAGGACAGACAGGCTACTCTGAGAGACAGGCCTAAACCAGGACAGACAGACTACTCTGAGAGACAGGCCTAAACCAGGACAGACAGACTACTCTGAGAGACAGGCCTAAACCAGGACAGACAGACTACTCTGAGAGACAGGCCTAAACCAGGACAGACAGACTACTCTGTGAGACAGGCCTAAACCAGGACAGACAGACTACTCTGAGAGACAGGCCTAAACCAGGACAGACAGACTACTCTGAGAGACAGGCCTAAACCAGGACAGACAGGCTACTCTGTGAGACAGGCCTACGCCAGGACAGACAGGCTACTCTGAGAGACAGGCCTAAACCAGGACAGACAGTCTACTCTGTGAGACAGGCCTACGCCAGGACAGACAGTCTACTCTGAGAGACAGGCCTAAACCAGGACAGACAGTCTACTCTGAGAGACCAGAAGT
Organism: Oncorhynchus gorbuscha; assembly: GCF_021184085.1. Lineage (NCBI taxonomy): Eukaryota > Metazoa > Chordata > Actinopteri > Salmoniformes > Salmonidae > Oncorhynchus > Oncorhynchus gorbuscha. The sequence goes on from NW_025746173.1 coordinate 123,060, forward strand.
CCCCACAAGAATAGTAAACAAACAAGAATGTACCAACTGGGGACATTTTGTTCGTCCCCACAAGGTCAAATGCTATTTCTAGGGGGTTTAGGGTTAAGGTTAGAATTACATAAAGAGTTAGGATTAGGAGTGTGTGTGTGTGTGTGTGTGTGTGTGTGTGTGTGTGTGTGTGTGTGTGTGTGTGTGTGTGTGTGTGTGTGTGTGTGTGTGTGTGTGTGTGTGTGTGTGTGTGTGTGTGTGTGTGTGTGTGTGTGTGTGTGATTGTGCTCTCTCCCGTTGCAAGCCTTCTAAAACCTGGGTTTCTGATGCTATTATGTATTGGCCAATTAGAGTCTTTGATGCCACAGGCCACCACTTCGGAGCAGGAGCTGTTTCAAGGACAGCTGCATACAGAACCATTAGGAATCTATTCTATTCTACAGCTGAATACAGAACTATTAGGAATCTATTCTATTCTACAGCTGAATACAGAACAATTAGGAATCTATTCTATTCTACAGCTGAATACAGAACAATCAGGAATCTATTCTATTCTATTCTACAGCTGAATACAGAACCATTAGGAATCTATTCTACTCTACAGCTGCATACGGAACTATTAGGAATCTATTCTATTCTATTCTACAGCTGAATACAGAACTATTAGGAATCTATTCTATTCTATTCTACAGCTGAATACAGAACTATTAGGAATCTATTCTATTCTATTCTACAGCTGAATACAGAACTATTAGGAATCTATTCTATTCTATTCTACAACTGAATACAGAACCATTAGGAATCTATTCTATTCTATTCTACAACTGAATACAGAACTATTAGGAATATATTCTATTCTATTCTACAGCTGCATACAGAACCATTAGGAATCTATTCTATTCTACAGCTGAATACAGAACTATTAGGAATCTATTATATTCTACAGCTGAATACAGAACAATTAGGAATCTATTCTATTCTACAGCTGAATACAGAACTATTAGGAATCTATTCTATTCTACAGCTGAATACAGAACTATTAGGAATCTATTCTATTCTACAGCTGAATACAGAACAATTAGGAATCTATTATATTCTACAGCTGAATACAGAACCATTGGGAATCTATTATATTCGATTCTATTCTACAGCTGCATTAGGAACTATTAGGAATCTATTCTATTCTATTGTATTCTACAGCTGCATACGGACATATTTCAGAGGCACTTAAATCCACAGCTAATATTCTAGTCGTCATTCTTTTCCAGTCCAGTGATAAAACAGAGGACAAAGTCAAAACAGCTTTAAATCACAGGGACAAATCCCAGACACGTGTTACATTTGGTACCTGATCTCATACCTAACCCCTTCCTCAGCCTCTCCCACCCTCCCTCTCTCCTCCTTCTCAGACGGTACAGGACACTACAGTATCTCTCTGTCGGGGTCCCTCCTCTCTCCTCCCTTCTCAGACGGTACAGGACACTAAGGTATCTCTCAGTAGGTGTCCCTCTGTCCTCCCATCTCAGACGGTACAGGACACTAAGGTATCTCTCAGTAGGTGTCCCTCTCTCCTCCCTTCTCAGACGGTACAGGACACTACGGTATCTCTCAGTAGGTGTCCCTCTCTCTCCTCCCTTCTCAGACGGTACAGGACACTAAGGTATCTCTCAGTAGGTGTCCCACTCTCCTCCCTTCTCAGACGGTACAGGACACTACGGTATCTCTCTGTCGGGGTCCCTCCCTCTGTCCTCCCATCTCAGACGGTACAGGACACTACGGTATCTCTCTGTCAGGGTCCCTCCCTCTCAGACGGTACAGGACACTACAGTATTTCTCTGTCGGTGTCCCTCCCTCTCCACGGTACAGGACACTACAGTATTTCTCTGTGGGTGTCCCTCCCTCTCAGACGGTACAGGACACTACAGTATTTCTCTGTGGGTGTCCCTCCCTCTCAGACGGTACAGGACACTACAGTATTTCTCTGTGGGTGTCCCTCCCTCTCAGACGGTACAGGACACTACAGTATTTCTCTGTGGGTGTCCCTCCCTCTCAGACGGTACAGGACACTACAGTATTTCTCTGTCGGTGTCCCTCCCTCTCTCCTCCCATCTCAGACAGTACAGGACACTACAGTATTTCTCTGTGGGTGTCCCTCCCTCTCAGTCGGTACAGGACACTACAGTATTTCTCTGTGGGTGTCCCTCCCTCTCAGACGGTACAGGACACTACAGTATTTCTCTGTGGGTGTCCCTCCCTCTCAGACGGTACAGGACACTACAGTATTTCTCTGTCGGTGTCCCTCCCTCTCTCCTCCCATCTCAGACAGTACAGGACACTACAGTATCTCTCTGCCGGCGTCTCCTAGAGATAGGTAACATAGATATTCAGACAGTACAGGACACTACAGTATCTCTCTGCCGGCGTCTCCTAGAGATAGGTAACATAGATATTCAGACGGATGCAGTCGTCATGACAACGTCCGTGTCACACGTTAATTAAATTGGGGGGCACGTTAAACAACATGTATGGAACCGGCGAATGGCGTCACCCCAGTAACACATAGTGGTGTTCAAAGGAGCGCATTTACTCTCCTACCACACGACTCAAACAACACACACACTTAGACAGGACACAATGAACCACACTAACAGAATGAACCAAACAGAATGAACCAAACAGAATGAACCAAACAGAATGAACCAAACAGAATGAACCAAACAGAATGAACCAAACAGAATGAACCAAACAGAATGAACCAAACAGAATGAACCAAACAGAATGAACAAACAAACCAAACAGAATGAACCAAACAGAATGAACCAAACAGAATGAACCAAACAGAATGAACCAAACAGAATGAACCAAACAGAATGAACCAAACAGAATGAACCAAACAGAATGAACCAAACAGAATGAACCCAAAGAAGAACCAAACAGAATGAACCAAACAGAATGAACCAAACAGAACCAAACAAACAGAATGAACCAAACAGAATGAACCAAACAGAATGAACCAAACAGAATGAACCAGAGAATGAACCAAACAGAATGAACCAAACAGAATGAACCAAACAGAATGAACCAAACAGAATGAACCAAACAGAATGAACCAAACAGAATGAACCAAACAGAATGAACCAAACAGAATGAACCAAACAGAATGAACCAAACAGAATGAACCAAACAGAATGAACCAAACAGAACCAAACAGAATGAACCAAACAGAATGAACCAAACAGAATGAACCCAACAGAATGAACCAAACAGAACCAAACAGAACCAAACAGAATGAACCAAACAGAACCAAACAGAATGAACCAAACAGAATGAACCAAACAGAACCAAACAGAATGAACCAAACAGAATGAACCAAACAGAACCAAACAGAATGAACCAAACAGAATGAACCAAACAGAATGAACCCAACAGAATGAACCAAACAGAACCAAACAGAATGAACCAAACAGAATGAACCAAACAGAATGAACCCAACAGAATGAACCAAACAGAACCAAACAGAACCAAACAGAATGAACCAAACAGAATGAACCCAACAGAATGAACCAAACAGAACCAAACAGAATGAACCAAACAGAATGAACCAAACAGAATGAACCAAGCCTCTAACTCGTGAGTGTGACTATGATTCTGTTCACCGAAACACATTTTCAGTCTGGTCGGCTAGAGAAAGGGAAATAACCGCATTTATGTGTGAAAACCGATTATCCCAAAATATCTTTAAATAAACATTTTCCTACCGAACACGGTACGACCTATAAACAGTAGCTCACTGCTAACACAGTAGCTGTAGAGTAATATAGCAGTGCATTATAATGCTTCTAGGATGAAACGGCAGACGCCATAAGAGGCACAGAAAGTGCTATTCTAAAACATGGCCTAATGGCAGATGAAACAGTGTGCGTAGCATTCAGGAGGAGCAGGGGCATAAACCCACATCGTCACAGTCCCAAATAGCAACCCTACTCCTCATGGGCCCTGGTCAAAAGCAGTGCACTGTAGAGGGAATAGGGTGCCATTTGGTATTCAGTTATCAAGAGTACTTGATGAGCATAAATCCACATCGTATCTCCACTGACTGAGGTTTGATCTGAAGACCTCCTAGTCTCGACTGACTGAGGTTTGATCTAAAGACCTCTAGTCTCTACTGACTGAGGTTTGATCTGAAGACCTCAGTCTCTACTGACTGAGGTTTGATCTGAAGACCTTCATTACTGACTGAGGTTTGATCTGAAGACCTCCTAGTCTCTACTGACTGAGGTTTGATCTGAAGACCTCCTAGTCTCTACTGACTGACAGTTTGATCTGAAGACCTCCTAGTCTCTACTGACTGAGAATTTGATCCTCCTAGTCTCTACTGACTGAGGTTTGATCTGAAGACCTCCTATTCTCTACTGACTGAGGTTTGATCTGAAGACCTCCTAGTCTCTACTGACTGAGGTTTGATCTGAAGACCTCCTAGTCTCTACTGACTGAGGTTTGATCTAAAGACCTCCTAGTCTCTACTGACTGAGGTTTGATCTAAAGACCTCTAGTCTCTACTGACTGAGGTTTGATCTGAAGACCTCCTAGTCTCTACTGACTGAGGTTTGATCTGAAGACCTCCTAGTCTCTACTGACTGAGGTTTGATCTGAAGACCTCCTAGTCTCTACTGACTGAGGTTTGATCTGAAGACCCCTTAGTCTCTACTGACTGACGTTTGATCTGAAGACCTCCTTGTCTCTACTGACTGAGGTTTGATCTGAAGACCTCCTAGTCTCTACTGACTGAGGTTTGATCTGAAGACCTCCTAGTCTCTACTGACTGAGGTTTGATCTGAAGACCTCCTTGTCTCTACTGACTGAGGTTTGATCTGAAGACCTCCTAGTCTCTACTGACTGAGGTTTGATCTGAAGACCTCCTAGTCTCTACTGACTGAGGTTTGATATGAAGACCTCCTAGTCTCTACTGATTGAGGTTTGATCTGGATCCCTCCTAGTCTCTACTGACAGAGGTTTGATCTGAAGACATCCTAGTCTCTACTGACTGAGGTTTGATCTAAAGACCTCCTAGTCTCTACTGACAGAGGTTTGATCCGAAGACCTCCTAGTCTCTACTGACTGAGGTTTGATCTGGATCCCTCCTAGTCTCTACTGACTGAGGTTTGATCTGGATCCCTCCTAGTCTCTATCTGTAGATGGATGTAAAGACAACGTTAGTGTTTTCCTAGAGGATTCTAGAAGATCTCTAACCCATTCCAGATATATTTATATACATATCCACTGTCTTTGACCCCAAGTCTCAAGAGCTAAACATGGATTCATAGCTTATTAACATAAGAGACTACGGCTGTGTTAAACACAAGAAGCCCAATTCTGATATGTTGCCTATATATTGGCAAAAGATTCTGATCTGATTGATCAAAAGACCAATTAGTGGCAAACGATCAGAATTGGGGCGGCCTGTGTATGGTATTCCATGTATGCTGCTTACCCTGGTGCTGAAGGCTCCGAAGGGGCTGTCTGATTGGCTGTTCTGGGTGTCTCCATGAACCAGTGATATGTTGAAGCCATGGCCACACGAGCCAGGTGTGAGGTTGAGCTGTTCTGACCGGTAGATCCTGTGGGATCCACTGGAGGGATCAGTTGACGGCTCCAACACGTAGGATCTGTTTTCTAGTGAGATGAAGCCACTGGGAATACAAGAGTGGTATTGATGAATCGATCAATCGATCATCAATCAATGAAGTAGAAGAATGTTTCTTAAATGTCTGTCATGATGTTTTTTTTCTACAGAATGTTGGACAATGGATCTCTTATTTTTATTTTAACCTTTATTTGACTTGGCAAGTCAGTTAATTAAGAACAAATTCTTATTTTCAAAGACAGTGGGTTAACTGCCTTGTTCAGGGACAGAATGACAGAGTTGTACCTTGTCAGCTCTGGGATTTGATCTTGCAACCCCTTCAGGTTACTAGTCCAACGCTCTAACCACTAGGCTACGCTGACGCCCCAACTGAGGTGCTTTGTGGGTAACACTACTTTTACCTCGTCGATAAAGTCTCACTGTGGAAACAAATCGAGAGGCAGACATTTGGCTTAATAAGAATATAGTAGTAATATCCTCCCGGTGGTTTCTCATTCTCCGTCTGTCCGTGATGAGAGTCTCTTATTTCTCACCGTCAACTTTTCTCACACTAATAAAAACAGCCCTGGTGATTTAAAGTGACGTCTTAGTCCCACTGAAACTGGGCCAAAACTCTGAGTTTTTATCAACCTCTTGACAACACTAATAACCACATAAACTTAACATTAAAAACACTCCCAAAGCCAGACTATAGCTGCCAACTAAAAGCCCAAGAACAATTGGCCGTCGCGCCAGGCAGCATAGCACTCGTCAAACTAAGCCCTCTGCATCTGTCTATGCAGAAACAGGTTGTAGAGGGGCAGAAAAATGAGTGGCCTGTGAGGGTCTTGCATCACAAAACGGCACCCTATTCCCTATATAGTGCACTACTCTTAACAAGAACTCTATGGAGCTCTGGTTAAAAGTAGTGCACTACATAGGGAATTAGGGTACCAATTGGGAATGCACTCAAGGGCTTAACAATTACCCCTATCACTCCTTAGAGGAGGAGGAAAACTGTTGGCACGTTTTGGGAATGACATTCCTGATGATGTCCAGAAAAATGAGCAGACTCGTTACTCCTACTTGACATGTGTGAACGCTGAATGGTTCTTTTTCCCGCTTTGCATGTCTTCACTGTGTTAAAGACTTGTATTACTCTGACTGTAGATCGTTGTCTTGATCAATTAACACAGGGATACATTTACATTTACATTCATCACTGATACCCCGACTACACCACTTGTGTCGCGTGCGCCAGCGTTACAAAAGAAATTTAGAAATCTATGTTATTCAATTATTGCACCCACACTGCTGGCGCGCGCCAACGAGCGTCTGTTGCCAAGGGCTAAAATAGAAGTCCTTTCTATTTCTGATGCAGATCACGCTGCAAGTCCTGCCTCTCCCATCTCCTCATTGGTTATTAAAAGCAGGTACCCACTTGCCATCTCCTCATTGGTTATACCCACGTGGGTGACTGAAAGACAAACTGTTTTGCCGGTTGTCGTGGTAATACTAAGAAAGTGTAGATGCCAATCACCATATAAGTTCAAAGATAAAAAAGCCTAGAAGGAGTAGAGATGACTAGAAATGATTCGGTTGACCGTTTTATGTGTTGATTATTTAGCGGAGTAGAGGACCTTGTGCATTTCAGGTAAGATAACAACTCAATGTTTAACGTTGTATCCCAGGACAAATTAGCTAGCAACAGCAAGGTAGCTAAATAAGACAAATTAGCTAGCAAGTGCAAGCTAGCTAAATAAGACAAATTAGCTAGCAAGTGAAAGCTAGCTAAATAAGACAAATTAGCTAGCAAGTGCAAGCTAGCTAAATTGCCATAACGTTAAATGTTTACTGTTTTTCGACCTGTCCCCAAATTAATGTAATTGGTTCAGAGTTTGTTTTGATATTTTAACCTGCGTGTCGTGATCTCGTCTCGGGGGACAAAATATATTTATGCATGATGGCGCACGATGGCGCACACACGCAGCCGGTTTGGTTTTCGTGTAAGGTGTGTTTATATGGTAACTCTGTTAATCTTTAGTTTCAGAGAGAAACAGAGAACAACAACATTGATGATGAGCCCGTTGCTTCAGGCTAATCTAACTGCTTGGCTAATCGGGCACTGGAGCGTTGAGGTTCATTAGACCATGGGGTAATGACATTACAATACAACAGGAGGCCCACTGACACACACACACACACACACACACACACACACACACACACACACACACACACACACACACACACACACACACACACACACACACACACACACACACACACACACACACACACACACACACACACACACACACACACACACACACTCACCTGAGACCTGAGCAGGTACTGAGGCTGACGTCAGAATAGATGTGTCCCTGCACCCATTCCATGGTAATAGCAGTTCGTCTGAGAAGAGAGTTTAACATACTGTTAGGACAAGGCCAGACTGTCAGGGTAGATAGGAGGAGCAGGATGGTAGGACAGAGAGTTTAACATACTGTTAGGACAAGGCTTGACTGTCAGGGTAGGTAGGAGGGGTAGGATGGTAGGACAGAGAGTTTAACATACTGTTAGGACAAGGCCAGACTGTCAGGGTAGGTAGGAGGGACAGGATGGTAGGACAGCGGAGGAAGTATCTGGTTTGGAGTGAAAATACAGCTTCTGTCTATGGTCCAGACCCAGGCCATCTATGGTCCAGACCCAGGATCTATGGTCCAGACCCAGGCCATCTATGGTCCAGACCCAGGCCATCTATGGCCAGACCCAGGCCATCTATGGTCCAGACCCAGGCCATCTCCTGTGGTACCTATGGTCCAGACCCAGGCCATCTCCTGTGGTACCTATGGTCAAGGCCAGGCACTTCCTCTGACTACTTCACTGCTGCACAGTAAAACATGGACATGTGGTTTCTCCACATCTCCCTTCTCCAAATATAAACCAGTACATTTCAGGGTCTTTACTCCTTTCCAAGGTGGTTGTTGTTCACATGCTGCTGATTCCACATGTTCAGAGTGGATCAGTTTTCTCAGAGAGACCCGTCATGTAAATATTGGTCCTTTACCATGGAACTGGGAAGTTCCAGAAGACCAGATCTTAGTCCTCTCGCCAAAGCTTCTACTCCGCCTTCTAGGATGTTCCAGAAGACCACACCTTAGTCCTCTCTCCAAAGCTTCTACTCTGCCTTCTAGGATGTTCCAGAAGACCAGACCTTAGTCCTCTCTCCAAAGCTTCTACTCTGCTTTCTAGATGTTCCAGAAGACCAGACCTTAGTCCTCTCCAAAGCTTCTACTCTGCCTTCTAGGATGTTCCAGAAGACCAGACCTTAGTCCTCTCTACAAAGCTTCTCCTCTGCCTTCTATGATGTTCTAGACCCAGGCGTGTCTTGGTCCTCCCTACAAAGCTTCTACTCTGCTTTCTAGGATGTTCCAGAAGACCAGACCTTAGTCCTCTCAACAAAGTTTCTATCTGCCTTCTAGGATGTTCCAGAAGACCAGACCTTAGTCCTCTCTCCAAAGCTTCTACTCTACCTTCTACGATGTTCCAGAAGGCCAGACCTTAGTCCTCTCTCCAAAGCTTCTACTCTGCCTTCTAGAATGTTCCAGAAGGCCAGGCCTTAGTCCTCTCTCCAAAGCTTCAACTCTGCTTTCTGGGATGTTCCAGAAGGCCAGACCTCTTAACTTAGTCCTCTCTCCAAAGCTTCTACTCTGCCTTCTAGGATGTTCCAGAAGAACAGACCTTAGTCCTCTCTCCAAAGCTTCTACTCTGCCTTCTACGATGTTCCAGAAGGCCAGGCCTTAGTCCTCTCTCCAAAGCTTCTACTCTGCTTTCTAGGATGTTCCAGAAGACCAGACCTTAGTCCCCTCTACAAAGCTTCTACTCTGCCTTCTACGATGTTCTAGAAGGTGTGTCTTAGTCCCTCTCCAAAGCTTCTACTCTACCTTCTACGATGTCCCAGAAGGCCAGAACTTAGTCCTCTCTCCAAAGCTTCTACTCTGCTTTCTAGGATGTTCCAGAAGGCCAGACCTCTTAACTTAGTCCTCTCTCCAAAGCTTCTACTCTGCCTTCTAGGATGTTCCAGAAGACCAGACCTTAGTCCTCTCTCCAAAGCTTCTACTCTACCTTCTAGGATGTTCTAGAAGACCAGACCTTAGTCCTCTCTCAAAAGCTTCTACTCTGCTTTCTGTCTTCCATGAACATTTACAATAATTTTCCTGCACACAATTGTCCTTCCCTGTCATCCGTACTTCAGCCTGAAGTATTCTGACGTGTATATCACGTCTAAGTGTTGGACCAGTCCTCAACTACACGCTAGTCCATACAGAGTCCTGCCAGACACATCTTGGCCCCTGAGAACCCTATTCCTATTTAGTGCACTAATTTTGACCAGTCCCTTATGAACCCTGGTCAAAAGTAGTGCACTAATTTTGACCAGTCCCTTATGAACCCTGGTCAAAAGTAGTGCACTAAATCCAGAATAGGGCTCCGGTTGGGACATAAACACACCCTCTCCAGGTGTATGTAAAAGAAGAAGCGCCATTACATTAGATGAAGCTACAGCGTGTAGCAGAGGGAAGCAGGGTCAGATCTAGTACAGAACAGAACCCTGCATTAATACTATGACCTCATGTTCCATTGATGATGTCAGAACTGGGATGGATATCATGTGTTGGGGGGGGGTATGATTCTTTCTGCTTCCCAGTCTGGTCTTTACCATTCAGAGGTCAGAGATGGATGGTAGTTTGACACCTGACCTGCTTTAAATTGAAACTACAGATGTAATTTGACACCTGACCTGCTTTAAATGGAAACTACAGATGTAATTTGACACCTGACCTGATTTAAATGGAAACTACAGATGTAATTTGACACCTGACCTGATTTAAATGGGAACTACAGATGTAATTTGACACCTGACCTGATTTAAATGGAAACTACAGATGTAATTTGACACCTGACCGGCTTTAAATGGAAACTACCGATGTAATTTGACACCTGACCTGCTTTAAATGGAAACTACAGATGTAATTTGACACCTGACCTGCTTTAAATGGAAACTACAGATGTAATTTGACACCTGACCTGATTTAAATGGGAACTACAGATGTAATTTGACACCTGACCTGCTTTAAATGGAAACTACAGATGTAATTTGACACCTGACCTGCTTTAAATGGAAACTACAGATGTAATTTGACACCTGACCTGATTTAAATGGAAACTACAGATGTAATTTGACACCTGACCTGATTTAAATGAAAACTACAGATGTAATTTGACACCTGACCTGCTTTAAATTGAAACTACAGATGTAATTTGACACCTGACCTGATTTAAATGGAAACTACAGATGTAATTTGACACCTGACCTGACTTAAATGGGAACTACAGATGTAATTTGACACCTGACCTGATTTAAATGGGAACTACAGATGTAATTTGATCACTCTGATCTCTTCTGTTGATGAGGATTTTTAGGAAAAAAAATCAAACTTTTTACTGTATTCAACGTTTAAAGTTTGTAATTTCCACTTTTAAAAAAAATGTCAGACTTGATTTTTGCCCAAACATAAACTGTAACAACCCCTACAATAATGTCCATTAATTATAATCCACATAATAATTCACATTTCCTGTTGCTGCAGGATTATTTTCCTGCTGTAGCAAATTAAGATACTAAAATGGAAAGGAGAGACTGGACTGCCCTGTTGTACACCTCTGTGAATGTATCAAACTGGGGAGATTGGACTGCCCTGTTGTACACCTCTGTGAATGTTGTACACCTCTGTGAATGTATCAAACTGGGGAGATTGGACTGCCCTGTTGAACACCTCTGTGAATGTTGTACACCTCTGTGAATGTATCAAACTGGGGAGATTGGACTTCCCTGTTGAACACCTCTGTGAATGTTGTACACCTCTGTGAATGTATCAAACTGGGGAGATTGGACTTCCCTTTTGAACACCTCTGTGAATGTTGTACACCTCTGTGAATGTTGTACACCTCTGTGAATGTTGTACACCTCTGTGAATGTTGTACACCTCTGTGAATGTTGTACACCTCTGTGAATGTACAAACTATCAAACCTGTATTTTGTTCATAATTACCATGTGTTTATTCTTACACTTTTTGTATGGATACAGTACGTTTTGAGCTCTTGTATTTTAACAATCTGTCATGAAGGACGAGGCTCTCCCTTCCTGTGTCTGGTACGTCCTCTGAGTGAGGAACAATGCCTGGAAAGTCTTCCATTACAGAGAGCTATAAAACAGACAAATGAAAGAGGAAGGACGGAGAAGTGAAGAGGCTATCACTCATCACTCCCTCCCTCATCACTCCCTCCCTCCCTCATCCCTCCCTCCCTCCCTCATCCCTCCCTCCCTCAATCATCACTCCCTCCCTCCGTCTAATACCTTGCCTCTGACAGACGCTAAGCTGGCATAAAATACTGATACATGAAATGGGGGAATGAAAGGGCTCAGATTCCTCCCTCCCCCAAACTCCCTCCAGACAGGCCAATAAATTACCAATGGATCAGTCCGTCTGAGACTGATGGAAGACTGGAAGACTGGGCCAATCCAGTCTGAGTCCCACACTCCCATGAAGAGACCCAGTCACCAGGGGACTGTAGAACCCTCCAGTCTGACACTCCCATGAAGGGACCCAGTCACTAGGGGACTGTAGAACCCTCCGGTCTGAGTCCCACACTCCCATGAATGGACCCAGTCACCAGGGGACTGTAGAACCCTCCAGTATGACACTCCCATGAAGGGACCCAGTCACTAGGGGACTGTAGAACCCTCCAGTCTGAGTCCCACACTCCCATGAAGAGACCCAGTCACCAGGGGACTGTAGAACCCTCCAGTATGACACTCCCATGAAGGGACCCAGTCACTAGGGGACTGTAGAACCCTCCGGTCTGAGTCCCACACTCCCATGAATGGACCCAGTCACCAGGGGACTGTAGAACCCTCCAGTCTGACACTCCCATGAAGGGACCCAGTCACTAGGGGACTGTAGAACCCTCCAGTCTGAGTCCCACACTCCCATGAAGGGACCCAGTCACTAGGGGACCCAGTCACTAGGGGATCCTGTCACTAGGGGATCCTGTCACTAGGGGATCCTGTCACTAGGGGATCCAGTCACTAGGGGATCCAGTCACTAGGGGATCCAGTCACTAGGGGATCCGGTCACGAGGGGTTTGAGTCACTAGGGGATCCAGTTACTAGGGTACTCAGTCACTAGGGGACCCAGTCACGAGGGGATCCGGTCACGAGAGGTTTGAGTCACTAGGGGATCCTGTCACTAGGGGATCCAGTCACTAGGGGATCGTGTCACTAGGGGACCCAGTCACTAGGGGGACTGGGGGAATAGCAGGGACTGGTGAGGTGATGTGGGTCGAGATGTCCCCTGCTGAGGGGGAGGAGCTGTTATGTCCCCTGCTGTGGGGGGAGGAGATTTCGTTATGTCTCCTGCTGAGGGGGGAGGAGCTTTCGTTATGTCCCCAGCTGAGGGGGGGGAGCTTTCATTATGTCCCCTGCTGAGGGGAGGAGCTTTCGTTATGTCCCCTGCTGAGAGGGGTAGGAGCTTTCGTTATGTCCACTGCTGAGGGGAGGAGCTTTCGTTATGTCCCCTGCTGAGGGGGGGAGGAGCTTTCGTTATGTCCCCTGCTGAGGGGGGGAGGAGCTTTCGTTATGTCCCCTGCTGAGGGAAGGAGCTTTCATTATGTCCCCTGCTGAGGGGAGGAGCTTTCATTATGTCCCCTTCTGAGGGGAGGAGCTTTCGTTAAGTCCCCTGCTGAGGGAAGGAGCTTTCATTATGTCCCCTGCTGAGGGGAGGAGCTTTCATTATGTCCCCTGCTGAGGGGAGGAGCTTTCATTATGTCCCCTGCTGAGGGGAGGAGCTTTCGTTATGTTCCCTGCTGAGGGGAGGAGCTTTCATTATGTCTCCTGCTGAGGGGAGGAGCTTTCGTTATGTCCCCTGCTGAGGGGAGGAGCTTTCATTATTTCTCCTGCTAATAGTAGGGGGATTGTTGGTCAAATCAAGTTCAGTTCACAGGGACCCCAAGCGTACCAGCCCTGTGTGTGTACTAGACTCTCAGTGGATTGCTCCCACCCAGACCCGGCCCAGTCTGGTTCATCACAGCTCCCTTATTGTGCCTGTGTTGTGGAATGTCTGTGCTGAGTGGGTTTAAACCCAGCCAGACCCGGTCCAGTCTGGTTCATCACAGCTCCCTTATTGTGCCTGTGTTGTGGAATGTCTGTGCTGAGTGGGTTTAAACCCAGCCAGACCCGGTCCAGTCTGGTTCATCACAGCTCCCTTATTGTGCCTGTGTTGTGGAATGTCTGTGCTGAGTGGGTTTAAACCCAGCCAGACCCGGCCCAGTCTGGTTCATCACAACTCCCTTATTGTGCCTGTATTGTGGAATGTCTGTGCTGAGTGGGTTTAAACCCAGCCAGACCCGGCTCAGTCTGGTTCATCACAGCTCCCTTATTGTGCCTGTGTTGTGGAATGTCTGTGCTGAGTGGGTTTAAACCCAGCCAGACCCGGTCCAGTCTGGTTCATCACAGCTCCCTTATTGTGCCTGTGTTGTGGAATGTCTGTGCTGAGTGGGTTTAAACCCAGCCAGACCCGGTCCAGTCTGGTTCATCACAGCTCCCTTATTGTGCCTGTGTTGTGGAATGTCTGTGCTGAGTGGGTTTAAACCCAGCCAGAGTCAGGGATAGTCTGACCCGGTCCACAGCAGGATCAACTGAAACATGATGCTCTGTGTGGAACAAATTGTCCAGGTCAATGTGTGGGTTGAACACGTACTGCATGATAGAAGCAAGATGTTCGTATTTTCATGAATGTTCCGTAAGGTTTAACCGTTTGCCATGTATCAAGTCCGTGGTTAAATTCCTCCTTTCACAGTGTTTCATCGTGTATATTTACAGTAACTTCTTCACTTTGGGAAACGTATAAAGGAACAATGGACTGGACACAGAAAGACCAAGCAAGCAGACCACATCCTTCTGTAGCTCAGTTTAGAGCATTTGTAACGCCAGGGACTGAACGGGACCACCCATACATAGAATGTATGCACACATGACTGTAAGTCGCTTTGGATAAAAGCGTCTGCTAAATGGCATATTATTTTATTATTTTTTCTTTGACAGACTGAACTGCCACTACCCACAATACACCTCTCCTCTCCACTGTCCCACCCCACCATAGCAGCTTCAGCAGACAGACTGAACTGTGGGTACTAGCCACTACCCACAATACACCTCTCCTCTCCACTGTCCCACCCCACCATAGCAGCTTCAGCAGACAGACTGAACTGTGGGTACGAGCCACTACCCACAATACACCTCTCCTCTCCACTGTCCCACCACAGCAGCTTCAGCAGACAGACTGAACTGTGGGTACTAGACTGAACTGATATTACAGGAGCGTCAACATTTCCTTCAGTCCGTTTTTCCTCTAAACGGAGGGACGACAACCCCTCATCCTCACAGGTTCAGGGGTTCAACAAGAGGTCTCTGATCTCCATAGAGAGAGGGAAGAACAACAGCATAGTAATAGGTATGAAGTATGCCTTGTTATTGTATGGTAATAGGCATGAAGTATGCCTTGTTATTGTATGGTAATAGGTATGAAGTATGCCTTGTTATTGTATGGTAATAGGCATGAAGTATGCCTTGTTATTGTATGGTAATAGGTATGAAGTATGCCTTGTTATTGTATGGTAATAGGAATGAAGTATGCCTTGTTATTGTATGGTAATATGTATGAAGTATGCCTTGTTATTGTATGGTAATAGGTATGAAGTATGCCTTGTTATTGTATGGTAATAGGCATGAAGTATGCCTTGTTATTGTATGGTAATAGGTATGAAGTATGCCTTGTTATTGTATGGTAATAGGAATGAAGTATGCCTTGTTATTGTATGGTAATATGTATGAAGTATGCCTTGTTATTGTATGGTAATAGGTATGAAGTATGCCTTGTTATTGTATGGTAATAGGCATGAAGTATGCCTTGTTATTGTATGGTAATAGGCATGAAGTATGCCTTGTTATTGTATGGTAATAGGTATGAAGTATGCCTTGTTATTGTATGGTAATAGGCATGAAGTATGCCTTGTTATTGTATGGTAATAGGTATGAAGTATGCCTTGTTATTGTATGGTAATAGGTATGAAGTATGCCTTGTTATTGTATGGTAATAGGCATGAAGTATGCCTTGTTATTGTATGGTAATATGTATGAAGTATGCCTTGTTATTTTATGGTAATAGGCATGAAGTATGCCTTGTTATTGTATGGTAATAGGCATTAATGAAGTATGCCTTGTTATTGTATGGTAATAGGCATTAATGAAGTATGCCTTGTTATTGTATGGTAATAGGCATGAAGTATGCCTTGTTATTGTATGGTAATAGGTATGAAGTATGCCTTGTTATTGTATGGTAATAGGCATGAAGTATGCCTTGTTATTGTATGGTAATAGGTATGAAGTATGCCTTGTTATTGTATGGTAATAGGCATGAAGTATGCCTTGTTATTGTATGGTAATAGGTATGAAGTATGCCTTGTTATTGTATGGTAATAGGTATGAAGTATGCATTGTTATTGTATGGTGAGGCATTAATGAAGTATGCCTTGTTATTGTATGGTAATAGGCATTAATGAAGACTCCTTGTTGTATGGTAATAGGCATGAACTATGCCTATTTGTTTTCCCATTTGTCTGTTAGTTGCCAAGTGGTTCTATCAATCTAGGACATAGAGATGACTTAACCCTCATAGCCTGGTTCCTCTCTAGGTTTCTTCCTAGGTTTTAGCCTTTATAAGGAGTTTTTAATAGCCACGCGCTTCTACACCTGCATTGCATACTGGTTTGGGGTTTTAGGCTGGGTTTCTGTACAGCACTTTGAGATATCAGCTGGTGTAAGAAGGACTATATAAATACATTTGATTTGATTTGACTTAACTCCAAATTGTGAGACTCCATTAGACTTAATACTGTACTGTGAGGTTGTGAGACTCCATTAGACTTAATACTGTACTGTGATGTTGTGAGACTCCATTAGACTTAATACTGTACCGTGATGTTGTGAGACTCCATTAGATTTAATACTGTACTGTGAGGTTGTGAGACTCCATTAGACTTAATATCATACCGAGAGGTTGTGAGACTCCATTAGACTTAATACCGTATTGTGATGTTGTGAGACTCCATTAGACTTAATACCGTACCGTGATGTTGTGAGACTCCATTAGACTTAATATCATACTGAGAGGTTGTGAGACTCCATTAGACTTAATACCGTACCGTGATGTTGTGAGAATCCATTAGACTTAATACCGTACTGTGAGGTTGTGAGACTCCATTAGACTTAATACCATACCGTGAGGTTGTGAGACTCCATTAGACTTAATACCGTACTGTGATGTTGTGAGACTCCATTAGACTTAATACTGTACTGTGAGGTTGTGAGACTCCATTAGACTTAATACCATACCGTGAGGTTGTGAGACTCCATTAGACTTAATACCGTACTGTGATGTTGTGAGACTCCATTAGACTTAATACCGTACTGTGAGGTTGTGAGACTCCATTAGACTTAATAATGTACTGTGAGGTTGTGAGACTCCATTACACTTAATACTGTACTGTAACATGATGTGAGACTCCATTAGACTTAATACCGTACTGTAACGTGATGTGAGACTCCATTAGACTTAATACCGTACCGTGAGGTTGTGAGACTCCATTAGACTTAATACTGTACCGTGAGGTTGTGAGAATCCATTAGACTTAATACCGTACCGTGAGGTTGTGAGAATCCATTAGACTTAATACTGTACTGTGATGTTGTGAGACTCCATTAGACTTAATATCATACCGAAAGGTTGTGAGACTCCATTAGACTTAATACTGTACTGTGAGGTTGTGAGACTCCATTAGACTTAATACCGTACTGTGAGGTTGTGAGACTCCATTATACTTAATACCGTACTGTGAGGTTGTGAGACTCCATTAGACTTAATACTGTACTGTGAGGTTGTGAGACTCCATTAGACTTAATACTGTACTGTGAGGTTGTGAGACTCCATTAGACTTAATACCATACCGTGAGGTTGTGAGACTCCATTAGACTTAATACCGTACTGTGATGTTGTGAGACTCCATTAGACTTAATACCGTACTGTGAGGTTGTGAGACTCCATTAGACTTAATACTGTACTGTGAGGTTGTGAGACTCCATTAGACTTAATACTGTACTGTAACGTGATGTGAGACTCCATTAGACTTAATACCGTACCGTGAGGTTGTGAGACTCCATTAGACTTAATACCGTACCGTGATGTTGTGAGACTCCATTAGACTTAATACCGTACTGTGAGGTTGTGAGACTCCATTAGACTTAATACCGTACCGTGAGGTTGTGAGACTCCATTAGACTTAATACCGTACTGTGAGGTTGTGAGACTCCATTAGACTTAATACCGTACTGTGAGGTTGTGAGACTCCATTATACTTAATACCGTACCGTGAGGTTGTGAGACTCCATTAGACTTAAACCGTACTGTGAGGTTGTGAGACTCCATTAGACTTAATACCGTACCGTGAGGTTGTGAGACTCCATTAGACTTAATACCGTACTGTGAGGTTGTGAGACTCCATTAGACTTAATACCGTACCGTGACGTTGTGAGACTCCATTAGACTTAATACCGTACTGTGAGGTTGTGAGACTCCATTAGACTTAATACCGTACCGTGAGGTTGTGAGACTCCATTAGACTCCATTAGACTTAATACTGTACTGTGAGGTTGTGAGACTCCATTATACTTAATACCGTACCGTGAGGTTGTGAGACTCCATTAGACTTAATACCGTACTGTGAGGTTGTGAGACTCCATTAGACTTAATACCGTACCGTGAGGTTGTGAGACTCCATTAGACTTAATACCGTACTGTGAGGTTGTGAGACTCCATTAGACTTAATACCGTACCGTGACGTTGTGAGACTCCATTAGACTTAATACCGTACCGTGAGGTTGTGAGACTCCATTAGACTTAATACTGTACCGTGAGGTTGTGAGACTCCATTAGACTTAATACCGTACTGTGAGGTTGTGAGACTCCATTAGACTTAATACCGTACCGTGATGTTGTGAGACTCCATTAGACTTAATACTGTACTGTGAGGTTGTGAGACTCCATTAGACTTAATACCGTACCGTGAGGTTGTGAGACTCCATTAGACTTAATACCGTACCGTGAGGTTGTGAGAGCCGGTGACCGCGCTGCCATCTTTCAGGTAGTGTGTTTCTGTGTAGTGACTGGCAAACAGACCACTAGAAATAAGACACAAAAAGAGCAAGAGTTAAAAGAAGGGAATCTCAAAGAGCACAGATCATCGTGAGGGACACATTTAGAGAGAGGGCCGGGAGGAGTGAGAGGAGAGCAGGCAGGGAGGGGAGAGAGAGGAGAGAGGGCAGAGAGAGGGCTGGGAGGGGTGGAGAGAGGGATGGGAGGGGAGAGAGGAGAGAGGGCTGGGAGGGGAGAGAGGGCTGGGAGGGAGGAGAGAGGATGGGGATGGGAGGGAGGAGAGAGAGGGATGGAAGGGGAGAAAGAGGGATGGGAGGGGGAGCGAGAGAGAGGGAGAGAGGGCTGGGAGGGGAGAGAGGGCTGGGAGGGCGAGAGAGGGAGGGGAGGGGAGGGGAGAGAGAGGAGAGAGGGCTGAGAGGGAGGAGAGGGCTGGGAGGGAGGAGAGAGGGATGGGGGGGAGAGAGAGGAGAGAGGGCTGAGAGGGAGGACAGAGCTGAGAGGGAGGAGAGGGGAGAGAGGGCTGGGAGGTGAGAGAGAGGGAGGGAGGGACCAGCAGCAGGGGTAGATCCTGGAACTACTATGAGCTCACAAAACACTGGGAACCCTGATGAGTTGATTACTACAGCGTGGTGTGTGTGTGTGTGTGTGTGTGTGTGTGTGTGTGTGTGTGTGTGTGTGTGTGTGTGTGTGTGTGTGTGTGTGTGTGTGTGTGTGTGTGTGTGTGTGTGTGTGTGCGTGCGTGTGTGTGTGTGTGTGGGGGGGGGGGGGGGGTGTGTATGTGCGTGCGTGCGTGCGTGTGCTTGTGTTTGTGTGTGTGTGTGTGTGTGTGTGACCTCAGGACAGCCAGATGAGGAACACCCATCACAGACAGCTTGAGAGTCTTCCTGACCTCACTGCTAGGACTGTTAGGGTAGATCCTGGAGTTTGGCCCTTGTCGGGAACATGATGTTTCCTGGACCCTGCATTCATAACCCACAAAACAAACCACAGAACTGGCAGTGATCCCCCCCGGATCAAAGCCAGGCTGGAAAGAGCAGAAAAAAGTCCAATCGAATCAAATGAAGTTGTTTTAATTAGTTTCAACGCTCTGACTCAGAAACAGAAACTCAACGTCAATGGACTATAAGAATAACAAGGTATCAATAAATTGTAATGATTATGGAAAACCATCACCCAACCATTCACACAGACAAACACCAGCTCCCCTGACCCAGTGGGTCACCTGTTCATCTATAGGAAGGAGGGCAAACAGACTCCGTCTATGAGAACACAAGCAGAGAAAGCAGATCGATGGCACTCAGACTGCGGACGGTGATTTGAGTTTTTAATCCATTTGAAATACGAAGCGATGATGCATGTTTTCAAAGACTGAATGCACACGCACACACACACACACACACACACACACACACACACACACACACACACACACACACACACACACACACACACACACACACACACACACACACGCACGCACGCACGCAAGCACACACACACACACACACACACACACACACACACACACACACACACACACACACACACACACACACACACACACACACACACACTAGTTAACATTGAACTGGTTAACATAGAACTAGTTAACATGTCCCTGGCAGATAGCAGATATAGACAGTGCTGACAGGAGACTGGGGACAATCAGGAATCACATGGAGATCTCAAACTGAGTCATGACTTTAGAACCTTCTTCACATGGAGATCTCAAACTGAGACATGACCTTAGAACCTTCTGGATTTGGAGATCTCAAACTGAGTCATGACTTTAGAACCTTCTTCACATGGAGATCTCAAACTGACACATGACTTTAGAACCTTCTTCACATGGAGATCTCAAACTGAGTCATGACTTTAGAACCTTCTGGATATGGAGATCTCAAACTGAGTCATGACTTTAGAACCTTCTGGATATGGAGATCTCAAACTGAGTCATGACTTTAGAACCTTCTGGATATGGAGATCTCAAACTGAGTCATGACTTTAGAACCTTCTGGATATGATTTGGACGAGCGATAAAAAATTGTCCCCAGAAACAGAAATTTGTTTCAACTGAAAATAATCCAACATTGTTCGACATTGCCAGACGCTAGTCCGTGGCCACAGCACACTGCCTGTCTGCAGTAATGACAGGATTTATTGTAAGCCTTATCTAAACGAAATACATTCTCATAATCAACGCCATGAGACATCCTTTTTCAGCAATATAAAAGTTATGGATTTTTCTACATTGGAGGCAGAATGCCTCAACATCACGCCAGTTGACTTACACCGTATCTGACACAGTGGATTTTCCTGAACTCTTCAGAACTCAGAGGGGTCCTTTAGAACCTTTCCGACATTAAAAAAATGTTTCTAAAAGGAAGACATAGAATCCTAAAAGGTTCTATGTAGATAATAAGGTTCTACCTCGATAAAGAGTTCTATGTAGATAATACAGTTCTACCTCTATAAAGAGTTCTATGTAGATAATTAGGTTCTACCTCTATAAAGGGTTCTGCATAGATAATAAGGTTCTACCTCTATAAAGGGTTCTGCACAGATAATACGGTTCTATCTCTATAAAGGGTTCTGCATAGATAATACGGTTCTACCTCTATAAAGGGTTCTATGTAGATAATAAGGTTCTACCTCTATAAAGGGTTCTATGTAGATAATAAGGTTCTACCTTTATAAAGAGTTCTATGTAGATAATAAGGTTCTACCTCTATAAAGGGTTCTATGTAGATAATAAGGTTCTACCTCTATAAAGAGTTCTATGTAGATAATAAGGTTATACCTCTATAAAGGGTTCTATGTAGATAATAAGGTTCTACCTCTATAAAGAGTTCTATGTAGATAATAAGGATCTACCTCTATAAAGGGTTCTATGTAGATAATATGGTTCTACCTCTATAAAGGGTTCTGTGTAGATAATACGGTTCTACCTCTATAAAGGGTTCCATGTAGATAATAAGGTTCTACCTCTATGAAGGGTTCTATGTAGATAATACGGTTCTACCCTCTATAAAGGGTTCTATGTGGATAATACGGTTACTACCTCTATAAAGGGTTCCATGTAGATCATACGGTTCTACCTCTATAAAGGGTTCTATGTAGATAATACGGTTCTACCTCTATAAAGGGTTCTATGTAGATATACGGTTCTACCTCTATGAAGGGTTCTATGTAGATAATACGTTTCTACCTCTAAAAAGGGTTCTATGTAGATAATATGGTTCTACCTCTATGAAGGGTTCTATGTAGATAATAAGGACCTCTATAAAGGGTTCTACCTAGATAATAAATAAAGGGTTCTATGTGGATAATATGGTTCTACCTTTATAAAGGGTTCCATGTAGATCATAGGTTCTACCTCTATGAAGGGTTCTGTGTAGATAATACGGTTCTACCTCTATAAAGGTTCTATGTGGATAATACGGTTCTACCTCTTATAAAGAGTTCTATGTAGATCATACGGTTCTACCTCTATAAAGGGTTCTATGTAGATAATATTTTTCTACCTCTATAAAGGGTTCTATGTGGATAACACGGTTCTACCTCTATAAATAGTTCTATGTAGATATACGGTTCTACCTCTATAAAGGGTTCTATGTAGATGGAGAATTTTTTTTGTTCTACCTCTATAAAGGGTTCTATGTGGAAGTCTAACTAATATTTTTCCTGTTCTACCTCTATATCAAGAGTTCTATGATTTTTCAGAACTCTAAATATAATATTCAAGGTTCTACCTCTATAATAGGGTTACTAGTTTTCAGGTACTAATAATATTCTCTCCTGTTACTAGTTTTCAGAACTCTAAATATCCTTTTCTCCTGTTACTAGTTTTCAGATGTCACGCCTTTGGTCATTGTATCTTGTGTTTTGTTAATTGTTTTAATTGTATTGGGTTTCTTAATTGGGAGTGTGCATTATTAGGGGTGTGTCAAGTTAGGCTTGGCTGCCTGAGGCGATTCCTAATTTCAGCTGATTCTCGTTGTCTCGGATTGGGAACCGTATTTAGGCAGCCTGAGTGCGCGTTGTATTTCGTGGGTGATTGTACCTGTCTCTGTAAAGTCACCAGATAGGCTGTAATTAGTTTCACTCGTTTGTTGTTTTTGTATTTTCAGTTATTTTCATGTACGCTATTTTCTTCATTAAAGTCATGAGTAACCTACACGCTGCATTTCGGTCTGACTCTTCAAACAACTAGTTTTCAAACTCTAAATATCTAATAGTTACTAGTTTTCAGAACTCTAAATATCTAATATTCTCTCCTGTTACTAGTTTTCAGAACTCTAAATATCTAATATTCTCTCCTGTTACTAGTTTTCAGAACTCTAAATATCTAATATTCTCTCCTGTTACTAGTTTTCAGAAGTCTAAATATCTAATATTCTCTCCTGTTACTAGTCTTCAGAAGTCTAAATATCTAATATTATCTCCTGTTACTAGTTTTCAGAAGTCTAAATATCTAATATTCTCTCCTGTTACTAGTTTTCAGAAGTCTAAATATCTAATATTATCTTCGGTTACTAGTTTTCAGAAGTCTAAATATCTAATATTCTCTCCTGTTACTAGTTTTCAGATATTATCTCCTGTTACTAATTTTCAGAACTCTGAACTTGATGTGCAAGGCCTTTTTACAGCCCATGAACTCTCAAAATGCTTCCCACGTCAAACATTTAACACGTCAATATGGATGAACGTAAGTATCTAAGGTCTTTTATATGGTAATTACGCAGTGCTACAGACGTCATGTTCCTCTGGCAGTAACGTACCCAAGCGCTCTCCTTTAATCATGACTGGAGAGAATGACCTACACAGACAGCCACAGTCTCCAGGAAGGTACATCCAGCCTCAATCTCCAGAAGGTACATCCAGCCACAGTCTCCAGAAAGGTACATCCAGCCACAGTCTCCAGGAAGGTACATCCAGCCACAGTCTCCAGGAAGGTACATCCAGCCTCTGCTCTACGGGGATACATCCAGCCACAGCCTCCAGGAAGGTACATCTCTGCTCTACAGATACATCCAGCCTCTGCCTGGGGATACATCCAGCCTCTGCTCTACTGGGATACATCCAGCCTCTGCTCTCCAGGAAGGTACATCCACGGGGGATACATCCAGCCTCTGCTCTACGGGATACATCCAGCCTCTGCTCTACGGGACACATCCAGCTCTGCTCTACGGGGATACATCCAGCCTCTGCTCTACGGGTATACATCCAGCCTCTGCTCTATGGGGATACATCCAGCCTCTGCTCTACGGGATACATCCAGCCACAGTCTCCAGGGGATACATCCAGCCTCTGCTCTACGGGATACATCCAGCCTCTGCTCTCTCACGGGGATACATCCAGCCTCTGCTCTACGGGGATACATCCAGCCTCTGCTCTTACGGGGATACATCCAGCCTCTGCTCTATGGGGATACATCCAGCCTCTGCTCTACGGGGATACACATCCAGCCACAGTCTCCAGGAAGGTACACATCCAGCCTCTGCTCTACGGGATACATCCAGCCTCTGCTCTACGGATACATCCAGCCTCTGCTCTACGGGGATACATTCAGCCTCTGCTCTACGGGATACATCCAGCCTCTGCTCTATGGGGATACATCCAGCCTCTGCTCTATGGGGATACATCCAGCCTCTGCTCCACGGGATACATCCAGCCACAGTCTCCAGGAAGGTACATCCAGCCTCTGCTCTACGGGGATACATCCAGCCTCTGCTCTACGGGGATACATCCAGCCTCTGCTCCAGGGGATACATCTAGCCTCTGCTCACGGGGATACATCTAGCCTCTGCTCATGGGGGATACATCTAGCCTCTGCTCTACGGGGATACATCCAGCTCTGCTCTACGGGATACATCAAACCCCTGCTGTACCTTTGATCAGGTACGGGCATGGACATCCATGTTGCCTCTGCTCTACGGGCATGACATCCAGCATGTTGCTCTATGGGGATACATCCATGTTGATATCATGCTGATATCAGGTAGTATAGGAGTCAGTGGATATCATGTTGATATCATGTTGATATCAGGTAGTGTAGGAGTCAGTGGGATATCATGTTGATATCAGGTAGTGTAGAAGTCAGTGGATATCATGTTGATATCATGTTGATATCATGTTGATATCAGGTAGTGTAGAAGTCAGTGGATATCATGTTGATATCATGTTGATATAATTTTGATATCAGGTAGTGTAGGAGTCAGTGGATATCATGTTGATATCAGGTAGTGTAGGAGTCAGTGGGATATCATGTTGATATCAGGTAGTATAGGAGTCAGTGGGATATCATGTTGATATAATGTTGATATCAGGTAGTGTAGGAGTCAGTGGGATATCATGTTGATATCATGTTGATATCAGGTAGCGTAGGAGTCATTGGGATATCATGTTGATATCAGGTAGCGTAGGAGTCATTGGGATATCATGTTGATATAATGTTGATGTCATGTTGATATCATGTTGATCAGGTAGTGTAGGAGTCAGTGGGATATCATGTTGATATCATGTTGATATCATGTTGATATCATGTTGATATCATGTTGATATCATGTTGATCAGGTAGTGTAGGAGTCAGTGTAATATCATGTTGATATCAGGTAGTGTAGGAGTCTGTGGGATATCATGTTGATATCAGGTAGTGTAGGAGTCAGTGGGATATCATGTTGATATCAGGTAGTGTAGGAGTCAGTGGGATATCATGTTGATATCAGGTAGTGTAGGAGTCAGTGGGATATCATGTTGATATCAGGTAGTGTAGGAGTCAGTGGGATATCATGTTGATATCAGGTAGTGTAGGAGTCAGTGGGATATCATGTTGATATCAGGTAGTGTAGGAGTCAGTGAGATATCATGTTGATATCAGGTAGTGTAGGAGTCAGTGGATATCATGTTGATATAATTTTGATATCAGGTAGTGTAGGAGTCAGTGTGATATCATGTTGATATAATTTTGATATCAGGTAGTGTAGGAGTCAGTATACACCTCGACATGGATATCATGTTGATATCATGTTGATATCAGGTAATGTAGGAGTCAGTGGGATATCATGTTGATATCATATTGATATCAGGTAACATAAGGGAGTCATTGGGATATCATGTTGATATAATGTTGATATCATTTTGATATCATGTTGATTTTGATATACATAATTTGTATAGTGTAGAGTACTGATATCATATTGATATCATTGTTGATATCATATTGATATCATGTTGATATCAGGTAGTGATATAGTCATTGATATATATTGATATCATGTTGATATCAGGTAGTGTAGGAGTCTTTGGGATATCATATTGATATCATGTTGATATCATATTGATATCATGTTGATATCATGTTGATATCAGGTAGTATATTATCAGTGGGATATCATGTTGATATCAGGTAGTGTAGGAGTCATTGGGATATCATTTTTGATAATTTTGATAATAAATTTAGAGTCAGTGGGATATCATGAATTTCTGATAATCATGTTGATATCAGGTAGTGTAGGAGTCATTGGGACATAATGTTGATATCAGGAAGTATAGGAGTCAGTGGATATCACAGTTGATATCATTTCTTTGATACTTGAGCATAATATTAAAGAGTCAGTGGATATCATGTTGATATATGATAGGTTGATATCAGGTATTTTGTAGGAGTATAATTTTGGGATATCATGTTGATATCAGGTAGTGTAGGAGCTTGTGGATATAATTTTGATATCAGGTGAGTGTAGGAGTCATAGAGTATCATGTTGATATCATGTTGATAATTGTGTGTAGTGGTAGGAGGCTGTGCGGGATATCATGTTGATATCAGTTGATATCAGGAAGTATAGGAGTCAGTGAGATATCATGTTGATATCATGTTGGGATATCATGCTGATATCAGGTAGTGTAGAGTCAGTGGATATCGTTGATAAGATGTATCAGGCAATGTAAGTGCAATTACTTTTGACCAAGACCCACCGTAGCATTATATCATGTTGAAATAGGGTGATATTTGGGACATGTTGATATCATATTGAACCTCAGCATTGACAGAAGTCATGGATATCATTGACCTCAGGTAGTTGCCATAGTTTGAATCATGAGATATCATGTTGATATCCCAGTCACAGCAGCAGATAATATCCCATTACACCCAGACAACAGTCTAATTTAGGGGATTCTAGATCATAACACAAGCACACACATGTAGCCCCAGGGATTGAGGATGATACATGAGAAATCCATAGAATATCTATTATATCATAGAGAGAGCTCAAAGAGAATGTAAAGAGAGAGAGAGAGAGAGAGAGAGAGAGAGAGATATCATGAGAGATCAGGAGAGAGAGAGAGGGAGGGAGAGAAAGGAAGAGAGAGAGAGAAAGAGAGAAAGAGAGAGAGACAGAGGGATATCATGTTGATATCAGGTAGTGTAGAGTCAGAGAGATATCATGTTGATATCATGTTGATACAGAGAGAGAGAGAGGGAGATCATGTTGATATCAGGAGTGAGAGTCCATTGGGATGTCATGTTGATATCATGTTGAGATCATGTTGAGTGAGAGTCATTGGGATAAGACCCAAGGCACACACATACTGTCTTCCAGGGTTGAGGATGATACATGAGAACCATCCTCATTATGTCGAGAGAGAGAGAGAGAAAGACAGAGGGAGAGAAAGGAAGAGAGAGGGAGAGAAAGAGAGAAAGAGAGAAAGAGAGAACAGAGAGAAAGAGAGAGAGGGAGAGAGAGACAGAGAGAAAGAGAGAAAGAGAGAGAAAGAGAGAGAGACAGAGAGAGAGAGAGACAGAGAGAGAGAGAGAGAGAGAGAGAGAGAGAGAGAGAGAGAGACAGAGAGAGAGAGACAGAGAGAGAGAGAAACAGAGAGAGAGAGAGAGAGAGAGAGAGAAAGAGAGAGAGAGAGAGACAGAGACAGAGAGAGAGAGAGAGAGAGAGAGAGAGAGAGAGAGAGAGAGAGAGAGACAGAGAGAGAGAGAGAGAGCAGAGATTTTCTTTAGATAGATAAGAGTCAGATAAACTTTGATTTTTTTCTGGAACACATACTGATTTTACCCTCTACAACATAACCCCTATCAAATCAAAACTTAAAACATACAACCTGATTTTGAACGGAATTACTGGAATCACCTGGAAGGTTCACAAACTACCAAGCGATTTTTACTCTATACAGCAAATTCCTCTGAAAACAACAGAAACCTGAAAAACACCATCCAACCTGGAACTGAGTGAGTAATGCTTAGTCTGAAACTATATCTTATTTCCAAAAGCCAAGAAGAAAAATACACAACATTACTTTTATTCTGTTAAACAGCCACCAACACACTGTCAT
Organism: Oncorhynchus gorbuscha; assembly: GCF_021184085.1. NCBI lineage: Eukaryota > Metazoa > Chordata > Actinopteri > Salmoniformes > Salmonidae > Oncorhynchus > Oncorhynchus gorbuscha. Next base: position 151,336 of record NW_025746173.1, read on the forward strand.
TGACACTGACCCAACTCCAGCCATTTTAATAATGGGAATTGATGGGAAATGATGTAAATATATCACTAGCCACTTTAAACAATGCTACCTTATATAATGTTACTTACCCTACATTATTAATCTCATATGCATATGTATATACTGTACTCTACATCATCGACTGCATCCTTATGTAACACATGTATCACTAGCCACTTTAACTATGCCACTTTGTTTACTTTGTCTACACACTCATCTCATATGTATATACTGTACTCGATACCATCTACTGTATGCTGCTCTGTACCATCACTCATTCATATATCCTTATGTACATGTTCCTTATCCCCTTACACTGTGTATAAGACAGTAGTTTTGGAATTGTTAGTTAGATTACTTGTTGGTTATCACTGCATTGTCGGAACTAGAAGCACAAGCATTTCGCTACACTCGCATTAACATCTGCTAACCATGTGTATGTGACAAATACAATTTGATTTGATTTGATTTGATATAAGGACTGAATTCTAACATAATTCTGCCAAGCTTGATACAGCTTCAACTAGCACTGACGTGTCAAGTGAGAGGTGTCAAAGCCCATTAGCCCAACAATGGCAGGAGAGTCAAACAGTCTACCCCAACCAAATGGAGAGGCCTTAGAAGCTCCCTCCCGCTGTTCAGAGGCAATTAAAATACAGTACCCTTTGCATGTAAAGAATGAGAAGTCAAGAAAAGATTACAAAATAAAGCTCCTTACGGAAAATCAAGAGACACTTTTTGCTGACTATTACAAAAATGGGAACATCAGCGACCTTATCTTCCACACAAACCATCCCCTGGCATGGCGCAGTGCTCTATTAGCACACTACCCCCTTGTTACGAGAGCGGGGATTAACGAGGGGTGGAAACTCAGAATACTTGATAACGAGGACTCTGAGTCAAGTAATATAAATATCTATAAGTCCGGAACAGTGATCGTACAAAGTAACCCCAAACAGTTTCAGCTGGACTTTCACCTAATCAAAGAATTAGCCCAACAGGAGAAGCTCTCCCTTGATAAAAATACCCCCACCCCGAGCGGGTCAGACCAGACCTCTTCATTATGTAACCCCACAGACGAGCAACCCCCAGCGGAGAGTCAACCTCCCAGCACGGACTACCACTCCCTCATTGAAATGAAGGACAAATTCACCCAGCTGGAGGTAAGACAGGTGGAGCTGGAACAGCAGGTGATTACACTTCAGTCAGCACAGACCCAGACAACAGTCCAGCACAACAACACCCCCTTAACCAGACCCGGAGAGCTGGAGGTGGACAGAGACATATCTGCACTCTGGACTGTGGTGAGACAACTTCAACAGGAGAAAGAGCAGAATCAGGAGAAGAACAGAGCATTAGAGGAGAGGATCAGACTGCTGGTGGAGGAGAGGTTGAGGGGGATGGAGGAGAGGGTGAGGGGATGGAGGAGAGGTTGAGGGGACGGCGTGTGACAGAGAACAACCCACTAGAGAGGTGGCCACCCCCACAGAGAAGCCAGCAGAACAGCCCACCCCAGCACCTGACAAAAGTTTCGACACCACAGCAGAACAGTCCACACCAGACCCTGACCATAGAGTCGACACCACAGCAGAACAGACAAATGAAGAACCACAAGCCCAGCGGCTCTCACCCCCTCTGAGCACCCCCCCTGTCAGCCACCCTGATAGCCCTTCTGACAACCCCCTCACACCCACTGAGGACAAACACAAGACACAGATTGTACTACTTATGGACTCAAATGGGAAATATATAGAAGAAAAAAACTTTTCCCAAACACAGTGTGTCTAAACTCTGGTGTCCAAACACCCAGCGCGCCCTCGACCTTCTGTCTGAGGACCAACTAGGTTCACCCAGCCACATAATAATACACACAGGCACAAACGACCTGAGAGCACAGCAGGAAAGGGTGGCCACAGCACTGAAGGGAGTGATTGAAAAGGCTTCTTCTACTTTCCCCAACGCACAAGTGGTTATCTCCACCCTGCTACCACGAAAAGACTTCCACCCTGCCACAATACAGCGGGTAAACGCAAGTATTTCCCGTGACTGTGCCTCAAAACCAAATGTTTTCCTGGCCCACTACTCCACCCTGGACTTGAACAGCCTCTATGACCAGGTCCACCTCTACAAGGCAGCAGTGCCCACCTTTGCCAGGACTCTAAAGGACATCGCCCTCAAACGTATCCCCAACACTTCACACAGGAGCAACAGATCAATAGACTCTCCACCCAGACTAGCGAGACACCCTCCCAGACCTGCAGGACCCCCCCCTGGACCTACACATAGACCCACGCCAAGAGGAATTACATCCAGACCACAGTACACCCAGACACATCCAC
>NW_025746174.1:0-95000 GCF_021184085.1 Oncorhynchus gorbuscha
GTCCCCTTGTCTCCTCAGTGTGTTTCTGTCCCACTGTCTCCTCAGTGTGTTTCTGTCTCCTCGGTGTGTTTCTGTCTCCTCGTGTGTTTCTGTCTCCTCGGTGTGTTTCTGTCTCCTCGGTGTGTTTCTGTCTCCTCGGTGTGTTTCTGTCTCTGTCTCAGTGTGTTTCTGTCTCTCCTCAGTGTGTTTCTGTCCCCCTGTCTTTCTGTCCTCAGTGTGTTTCTGTCTCCTCGGTGTGTTTCTGTCTCCTCGGTGTGTTTCTGTCTCCTCGGTGTGCTTCTGTCTCCTCGGTGTGTTTCTGTCTCCTCTGTGTGTTTCTGTCTCCTCAGTGTGTTTCTGTCTCCTCAGTGTGTTTCAGTGTGTTTTGTCTCCTCAGTGTGTTTCTGTCTCCTCAGTGTGTTTCTGTCTCCTCAGTGTGTTTCTGTCTCTTCAGTGTGTTTCTGTCTCCTCAGTGTTTCTGTCTCCTCAGTGTGTTTCTGTCTCCTCAGTGTTTCTGTCTCCTCAGTGTGTTTCTGTCTCCTCAGTGTGTTTCTGTCTCCTCAGTGTGTTTCTGTCCCCTTGTCTCCTCAGTGTGTTTCTGCCTCCTCAGTGTTTCTGTCTCCTCAGTGTGTTTCTGTCTCCTCAGTGTTTCTGTCCCCTTGTCTCCTCAGTGTGTTTCTGTCCCCCTGTCTCCTGAGTGTGTTTCTGTCTCCTCAGTGTGTTTCTGTCTCCTCAGTGTGTTTCTGTCTCCTCAGTGTGTTTCTGTCCCCTCAGTGTGTTTCTGTCCCCCTGTCTCCTCGGTGTGTTTCTGTCTCCTCAGTGTGTTTCTGTCTCCTCAGTGTTTCTGTCTCCTCAGTGTGTTTCTGTCCCCATGTCTCCTCAGTGTGTTTCTGTCTCCTCAGTGTGTTTCTGTCCCCCTGTCTCCTCAGTGTGTTTCTGTCTCCTCGGTGTGTTTCTGTCTCCTCAGTGTGTTTCTGTCCCCTTGTCTCCTCAGTGTGTTTCTGTCCCCTGTCTCCTCAGTGTGTTTCTGTCTCCTCGGTGTGTTTCTGTCTCCTCAGTGTGTTTCTGTCTCCTCGGTGTGTTTCTGTCTCCTCGGTGTGTTTCTGTCTCCTCAGTGTGTTTCTGTCTCCTCAGTGTGTTTCTGTCTCCCCTGTCTCCTCAGTGTGTTTCTGTCCCCCCTGTCTCCTCAGTGTTTCCTCTGTCCCCCTGTCTCTCAGTGTGTTTCTGTCTGTCTCCTCAGTGTGTTTCTGTCCCCCTCTCTCGGTGTGTTTCTGTCTCCTCAGTGTGTTTCTGTTTCTGTCTGTCCCTCAGTGTGTTTCTGTCCCCTCATGTCTCCTCAGTGTGTTTCTGTCTCCTCAGTGTGTTTCTGTCTCCTCAGTGTGTTTCTGTCTCTCTCAGTGTGTTTCTGTCTCCTCGGTGTGTTTCTGTCTCCTCAGTGTGTTTCTGTCCCCTTGTCTCCTCAGTGTGTTTCTGTCTGTCTCCTCAGTGTGTTTCTGTCTCCTCAGTGTGTTTCTGTCTCCTCGTGTGTTTCTGTCTCCTCAGTGTGTTTCTGTCTCCTCGGTGTGTTTCTGTCTCCTCAGTGTGTTTCTGTCTCCTCAGTGTGTTTCTGTCTCCCCTGTCTCCTCAGTGTGTTTCTGTCTCCTCAGTGTGTTTCTGTCCCCTCAGTGTGTTTCTGTCCCCCTGTCTCCTCAGTGTGTTTCTGTCTCCTCAGTGTGTTTCTGTCTCCTCAGTGTGTTTCTGTCTCCTCAGTGTGTTTCTGTCTCCCCAGTGTGTTTCTGTCCCCAGTGTGTTTCTCTCTCAGTGTGTTTCTGTCTCCTCAGTGTGTTTCTGTCTCCTCAGTGTGTTTCTGTCTCCTCAGTGTGTTTCTGCCTCCTCAGTGTGTTTCTGTCTCCTCAGTGTGTTTCTGTTTCCCCAGTGTGTTTCTGTCCCCCTGTCTCCTCAGTGTGTTTCTGTCTCCTCAGTGTGTTTCTGTCTCCTCAGTGTGTTTCTGTCCCCTCAGTGTGTTTCTGTCCCCCTGTCTCCTCAGTGTGTTTCTGTCTCCCCAGTGTGTTTCTGTCCCCCTGTCTCCTCAGTGTTTCTGTCTCCCCAGTGTGTTTCTGTCCCCTTGTCTCCTCAGTGTGTTTCTGTCTCCTCAGTGTGTTTCTGTCCCCTTGTCTCCTCCGTGTGTTTCTGTCTCCTCAGTGTGTTTCTGCCTCCTCAGTGTGTTTCTGTCTCCTCAGTGTGTTTCTGTTTCCCCAGTGTGTTTCTGTCCCCCTGTCTCCTCAGTGTTTCTGTCTCCCCAGTGTGTTTCTGTCCCCTTGTCTCCTCAGTGTGTTTCTGTCTCCTCAGTGTGTTTCTGTCTCTTCAGTGTGTTTCTGTCTCCTCAGTGTTTCTGTCTCCTCAGTGTGTTTCTGTCTCCTCAGTGTTTCTGTCTCCTCAGTGTGTTTCTGTCTCCTCAGTGTGTTTCTGTCTCCTCAGTGTGTTTCTGTCCCCTTGTCTCCTCAGTGTGTTTCTGCCTCCTCAGTGTTTCTGTCTCCTCAGTGTGTTTCTGTCTCCTCAGTGTTTCTGTCCCCTTGTCTCCTCAGTGTGTTTCTGTCCCCCTGTCTCCTGAGTGTGTTTCTGTCTCCTCAGTGTGTTTCGGTCCCCCTGTCTCCTCAGTGTGTTTCTGTCTCCTCAGTGTGTTTCTGTCCCCTCAGTGTGTTTCTGTCCCCCTGTCTCCTCGGTGTGTTTCTGTCTCCTCGGTGTGTTTCTGTCTCCTCAGTGTGTTTCTGTCTCCTCAGTGTGTTTCTGTCCCCTTGTCTCCTCAGTGTGTTTCTGTCTCCTCAGTGTGTTTCTGTCTCCTCAGTGTGTTTCTGTCTCTTCAGTGTGTTTCTGTCTCCTCAGTGTTTCTGTCTCCTCAGTGTGTTTCTGTCTCCTCAGTGTTTCTGTCTCCTCAGTGTGTTTCTGTCTCCTCAGTGTGTTTCTGTCTCCTCAGTGTGTTTCTGTCTCCTCAGTGTGTTTCTGTCTCCTCAGTGTGTTTCTGTCCCCTTGTCTCCTCAGTGTGTTTCTGCCTCCTCAGTGTTTCTGTCTCCTCAGTGTGTTTCTGTCTCCTCAGTGTTTCTGTCCCCTTGTCTCCTCAGTGTGTTTCTGTCCCCCTGTCTCCTCAGTGTGTTTCTGTCTCCTCAGTGTGTTTCTGTCCCCTCAGTGTGTTTCTGTCCCCCTGTCTCCTCGGTGTGTTTCTGTCTCCTCAGTGTGTTTCTGTCTCCTCAGTGTTTCTGTCTCCTCAGTGTGTTTCTGTCCCCATGTCTCCTCAGTGTGTTTCTGTCTCCTCAGTGTGTTTCTGTCTCCTCAGTGTGTTTCTGTCCCCCTGTCTCCTCAGTGTGTTTCTGTCTCCTCGGTGTGTTTCTGTCTCCTCAGTGTGTTTCTGTCCCCTTGTCTCCTCAGTGTGTTTCTGTCCCCCTGTCTCCTCAGTGTGTTTCTGTCTCCTCGGTGTGTTTCTGTCTCCTCGTGTGTTTCTGTCTCCTCGGTGTGTTTCTGTCTCCTCAGTGTGTTTCTGTCTCCTCAGTGTGTTTCTGTCTCCTCCGTGTGTTTCTGTCCCCCTGTCTCCTCAGTGTGTTTCTGTCTCCTCAGTGTGTTTCTGTCTCCTCTGTGTGTTTCTGTCTCCTCGGTGTGTTTCTGTCTCCTCGTGTGTTTCTGTCTCCTCGTGTGCTTCTGTCTCCTCAGTGTGTTTCTGTCTCCTCGGTGTGTTTCTGTCTCCTCAGTGTGTTTCTGTCTCCTCAGTGTGTTTCTGTCCCCTTGTCTCCTCAGTGTGTTTCTGTCTCCTCAGTGTGTTTCTGTCTCCTCAGTGTGTTTCTGTCTCCTCAGTGTGTTTCTGTCTCCTCAGTGTGTTTCTGTCTGTGTTTCTGTCTCCTCAGTGTGTTTCTGTCTCCTCAGTGTGTTTCTGTCTCCTCAGTGTGTTTCTGTCTCCTCAGTGTGTTTCTGTCTCCTCAGTGTGTTTCTGTCTCCTCAGTGTGTTTCTGTCTCCTCAGTGTGTTTCTGTCTCCTCAGTGTGTTTCTGTCTCCTCGGTGTGTTTTTGTCTCCTCAGTGTGTTTCTGTCTCCTCAGTGTTTCTGTCTCCTCAGTGTGTTTCTGTCTCCTCAGTGTGTTTCTGTCTCTAAAGTGTGTTTCTGTCTCCTCAGTGTGTTTCTGTCTCCTCGGTGTGTTTCTGTCTCCTCAGTGTGTTTCTGTCCCCTTGCCTCCTCAGTGTGTTTCTGTCTCCTCAGTGTGTTTCTGTCCCCCTGTCTCCTCAGTGTGTTTCTGTCCCCCTGTCTCCTCAGTGTGTTTCTGTCTCCTCAGTGTGTTTCTGTCCCCCTGTCTCCTCGGTGTGTTTCTGTCTCCTCGGTGTGTTTCTGTCTCCTCAGTGTGTTTCTGTCTCCTCAGTGTGTTTCTGTCTCCCTGTCTCCTCAGTGTGTTTCTGTCTCCTCAGTGTGTTTCTGTCTCCTCTGTGTTTCTGTCTCCTCTGTGTGTTTCTGTCTCCTCAGTGTGTTTCTGTCTCCTCAGTGTGTTTCTGTTCCCCTGTCTCCTCAGTGTGTTTCTGTCTCCTCGGTGTGTTTCTGTCTCCTCGGTGTGTTTCTGTCCCCTCAGTGTGTTTCTGTCCCCTGTCTCCTCGGTGTGTTTCTGTCTCCTCAGTGTGTTTCTGTCTCCTCAGTGTGTTTCTGTCTCCTCAGTGTGTTTCTGTCTCCTCAGTGTGTTTCTGTCTCCTCAGTGTGTTTCTGTCTCCTCAGTGTGTTCTGTCTCCTCGGTGTGTTTCTGTTTCCCCAGTGTGTTTCTGTCCCCTGTCTCCTCAGTGTGTTTCTGTCTCCTCAGTGTGTTTCTGTCTCCTCAGTGTGTTTCTGTCTCCTCAGTGTGTTTCTGTCCCCCTTTCTGTCTCCTCAGTGTGTTTCTGTCTCCCCAGTGTGTTTCTGTCCCCCTGTCTCCTCAGTGTTTCTGTCTCCCCAGTGTGTTTCTGTCCCCTTGTCTCCTCAGTGTGTTTCTGTCTCCTCAGTGTGTTTCTGTCCCCTTGTCTCCTCCATGTGTTTCTGTGTTTCTGTCTCCTCAGTGTGTTTCTGTCCCCTTGTCTCCTCAGTGTGTTTCTGTCTCCTCAGTGTGTTTCTGTCCCCTTGTCTCCTCAGTGTGTTTCTGTTTCTGTCTCCCTCAGTGTGTTTCTGTCTCCTCAGTGTGTTTCTGTCTCCTCAGTGTTTTGTCTGTCTCCTCAGTGTGTTTCTGTCTCCTCAGTGTGTTTCTGTCTCCTCAGTGTTTCTGTCCCCTTGTCTCCTCAGTGTGTTTCTGTCCCCCTCTCCTGAGTGTGTTTCTGTCTCCTCAGTGTGTTTCTCCCCCTGTCTCCTCAGTGTGTTCTGTCTCCTCAGTGTGTTTCTGTCCCCTCAGTGTGTTTCTGTCCCCCTGTCTCCTCGGTGTGTTTCTGTCTCCTCAGTGTGTTTCTGTCTCCTCAGTGTTTCTGTCTCCTCAGTGTGTTTCTGTCCCCATGTCTCCTCAGTGTGTTTCTGTCTCCTCAGTGTGTTTCTGTCTCCTCAGTGTGTTTCTGTCTCCTCAGTGTGTTTCTGTCTCCTCGTGTGTTTCTGTCTCCTCAGTGTGTTTCTGTCCCCTTGTCTCCTCAGTGTGTTTCTGTCCCCCTGTCTCCTCAGTGTGTTTCTGTCTCCTCGGTGTGTTTCTGTCTCCTCGTGTGTTTCTGTCTCCTCGGTGTGTTTCTGTCTCCTCAGTGTGTTTCTGTCTCCTCAGTGTGTTTCTGTCCCCCTGTCTCCTCAGTGTGTTTCTGTCTCCTCAGTGTGTTTCTGTCTCCTCGGTGTGTTTCTGTCTCCTCGGTGTGTTTCTGTCTCCTCGGTGTGCTTCTGTCTCCTCGGTGTGTTTCTGTCTCCTCGGTGTGTTTCTGTCTCCTCAGTGTGTTTCTGTCTCCTCAGTGTGTTTCTGTCCCCTTGTCTCCTCAGTGTGTTTCTGTCTCCTCAGTGTGTTTCTGTCTCCTCAGTGTGTTTCTGTCTCCTCAGTGTGTTTCTGTCTTCTCAGTGTGTTTCTGTCTCCTCAGTGTGTTTCTGTCTCCTCAGTGTGTTTCTGTCTCCTCAGTGTGTTTCTGTCTCCTCGGTGTGTTTCTGTCTCCTGTGTGTTTCTGTCTCCTCAGTGTGTTTCTGTCTCCTCAGTGTGTTTCTGTCTCCTCAGTGTGTTTCTGTCTCCTCGGTGTGTTTTTGTCTCCTCAGTGTGTTTCTGTCTCCTCAGTGTTTCTGTCTCCTCAGTGTGTTTCTGTCTCCTCAGTGTGTTTCTGTCTCTGAAGTGTGTTTCTGTCTCCTCAGTGTGTTTCTGTCTCCTCGGTGTGTTTCTGTCTCCTCAGTGTGTTTCTGTCCCCTTGCCTCCTCAGTGTGTTTCTGTCTCCTCAGTGTGTTTCTGTCCCCCTGTCTCCTCAGTGTGTTTCTGTCCCCCTGTCTCCTCAGTGTGTTTCTGTCTCCTCAGTGTGTTTCTGTCCCCCTGTCTCCTCGGTGTGTTTCTGTCTCCTCGGTGTGTTTCTGTCTCCTCGGTGTGTTTCTGTCTCCTCAGTGTGTTTCTGTCTCCTCGGTGTGTTTCTGTCTCCTCAGTGTGTTTCTGTCTCCTCAGTGTGTTTCTGTCTCCTCGGTGTGTTTCTGTCTCCTCTGTGTGTTTCTGTCTCCTCAGTGTGTTTCTGTCTCCTCAGTGTGTTTCTGTTCCCCTGTCTCCTCAGTGTGTTTCTGTCTCCTCGGTGTGTTTCTGTCTCCTCGGTGTGTTTCTGTCCCCTCAGTGTGTTTCTGTCCCCCTGTCTCCTCGGTGTGTTTCTGTCTCCTCAGTGTGTTTCTGTCTCCTCAGTGTGTTTCTGTCTCCTCAGTGTGTTTCTGTCTCCTCAGTGTGTTTCTGCCTCCTCAGTGTGTTTCTGTCTCCTCAGTGTTTCTGTCTCTCGGTGTGTTTCTGTTTCCCCAGTGTGTTTCTGTCCCCCTGTCTCCTCAGTGTGTTTCTGTCTCCTCAGTGTGTTTCTGTCTCCTCAGTGTGTTTCTGTCCCCTCAGTGTGTTTCTGTCCCCCTGTCTCCTCAGTGTGTTTCTGTCTCCCCAGTGTGTTTCTGTCCCCCTGTCTCCTCAGTGTTTCTGTCTCCCCAGTGTGTTTCTGTCCCCTTGTCTCCTCAGTGTGTTTCTGTCTCCTCAGTGTGTTTCTGTCCCCTTGTCTCCTCCGTGTGTTTCTGTCTCCTCAGTGTTTCTGTCTCCTCAGTGTGTTTCTGTCTCCTCAGTGTGTTTCTGTCCCCTTGTCTCCTCAGTGTGTTTCTGTCTCCTCAGTGTGTTTCTGTCCCCTTGTCTCCTCAGTGTGTTTCTGTCTCCTCAGTGTTTCTGTCTCCTCAGTGTGTTTCTGTCTCCTCAGTGTTTCTGTCTCCTCAGTGTGTTTCTGTCTCCTCTGTGTGTTTCTGTCTCCTCAGTGTGTTTCTGTCTCCTCAGTGTGTTTCTGTCCCCCTGTCTCCTCAGTGTGTTTCTGTCCCCCTGTCTCCTCAGTGTGTTTCTGTCTCCTCAGTGTGTTTCTGTCTCCTCAGTGTGTTTCTGTCTCCTCAGTGTGTTTATGTCCCCCTGTCTCCTCTGTGTGTTTCTGTCTCCTCAGTGTGTTTCTATCCCCTGTCACCTCTGTGTGTTTCTGTCTCCTCAGTGTTTCTGTCTTCTCAGTGTGTTTCTGTCTCCTCAGTGTGTTTCTGTCTCCTCAGTGTGTTTCTGTCTCCTCAGTGTGTTTCTGTCTCCTCAGTGTGTTTCTGTCCCCTCAGTGTGTTTCTGTCTCTTCAGTGTGTTTCTGTCCCCTCAGTGTGTTTCTGTCTCCTCAGAGTTTCTGTCTCCTCAGTGTGTTTCTGTCTCCTCAGAGTTTCTGTCTCCTCAGTGTGTTTCTGTCTCCTCAGTGTGTTTCTGTCTCCCCAGTGTGTCTCTGTCCCCTTGTCTCCTCAGTGTGTTTCTGTCTCCTCAGTGTGTTTCTGTCCCCTTGTCTCCTCCGTGTGTTTCTGTCTCCTCAGTGTGTTTCTGTCTCCTCAGTGTTTCTGTCTCCTCAGTGTTTCTGTCTCCTCAGTGTGTTTCTGTCTCTTCAGTGTGTTTCTGTCTCCTCAGTGTATTTCTGTCTCCTCAGTGTTTCTGTCTTCTCAGTGTGTTTCTGTCCCTTTGTCTCCTCAGTGTGTTTCTGTCTCCTCAGTGTGTTTCTGTCCCCTTGTCTCCTCAGTGTGTTTCTGTCCCCCTGTCTCCTCTGTGTGTTTCTGTCTCCTCTGTGTGTTTCTGTCTTCTCAGTGTGTTTCTGTCTCCTCATTGTGTTTCTGTCTCCTCAATGTGTTTCTGTCCCCCTGTCTCCTCAGTGTGTTTATGTCCCCCTGTCTCCTCAGTGTGTTTCTGTCTCCTCATTGTGTTTCTGTCTCCTCAGTGTGTTTCTGTCCCCTCAGTGTGTTTCTGTCTCCTCATTGTGTTTCTGTCTCCTCAGTGTGTTTCTGTCCCCTCAGTGTGTTTCTGTCTCCTCAGTGTGTTTCTGTCTCCTCAGTGTGTTTCTGTCTCCTCAGTGTGTTTATGTCCCCCTGTCTCCTCTGTGTGTTTCTGTCCCCCTGTCTCCTCAGCGTGTTTCTGTCTCCTCAGTGTGTTTCTGTCCCCCTGTCTCCTCAGTGTGTTTCTGTCCCCCTGTCTCCTCAGTGTGTTTCTGTCTCCTCAGTGTGTTTCTGTCCCCCTGTCTCCTCAGTGTGTCTCTGCATCTCTGACTCCTCTGTGTCTCTGTGTCTCTGACTCCATATTGTCTCTGACTCCACAGTGTCTCTGTGTCTGTATCTCTGACTCCTCTGTGTCTCTGACTCTATATTGTCTCTGACTCCATATTGTCTCTGACTCCACAGTGTCTCTGTGTCTCTGACTCTATATTGTCTCTGACTCCTCTGTGTCTCTGACTCCACAGTGTCTCTTTGTCTCTGACTCTATATGGTCTCTGACTCCATATTGTCTCTGACTCCACAGTGCCTCTGTGTCTCTGACTCCTCTGTGTCTCTGACTCCACAGTGTCTCTTTGTCTCTGACTCTATATGGTCTCTGACTCCATATTGTCTCTGACTCTATATGGTCTCTGACTCCATATTGTCTCTGACTCCATATTGTCTCTGACTCCATATTGTCTCTGACTCCACAGTGTCTCTGTGTCTCTGACTCCATATTGTCTCTGACTCCATATTGTCTCTGACTCCATATTGTCTCTGACTCCACAGTGTCTATGTGTCTCTGACTCCACTGTGACTCCACTCTGTTGACAACAGTGTTTCTCTCTCTCTCTCTCCTCTAGCTCCCAACCTGAAGGGCCGGCCTCGGAAAAAGAAGCTGTCGGTCTCGCAACGCTGCGACTCCCAGAATACACCAGCAGGCAAGGAGACGTGCAACACAGAGGGCAAGGCCCCTGCCAAGGTACAACATTTGATAGCAATAGCATTAGCACTGGTCTCTCCTCTGGGCCCCCAGGTACAGCATCTGATAGCAATAGCATTAGCACTGGTCTCTCCTCTGGGCCCCCAGGTACAGCATCTGATAGCAATAGCATTAGCACTGATCTCTCCTCTGGGCCCACAGGAACAGCATCTGATAGCAATAGCATTAGCACTGGTCTCTCCTCTGGGCCCACAGGTACAGCATCTGATAGCAATAGCATTAGCACTGGTCTCTCCTCTGGGCCCACAGGTATAGCATTCATTCAGTAATTGATTAGGATCCCCAAGACTACTAACGCAGCAGCTACTCTTCCTGGGTTGATGACATAATACAGACCATTGGTATACACTAGGAGTCATATACTATACACACTAACTCTGGGACTGAACTACATAGCTTTAAAATGATATGTTCACACCGACACACACCTTGACATTCAGCCGGCTCACAGATACAGTTCCACATTCAGCCGGCTCACAGATACAGTTTGACATTCAGCCGGCTCACAGATACAGTTTAACATTCAGCCAGCTCACAGATACAGTTCCACATTTAGCCAGCTCTTAGATACAGTTCCACATTCAGCCAGCTCACAGATACAGTTCCACATTCAGCCGGCTCACAGATACAGTTCCACATTCAGCCGGCTCACAGATACAGTTCCACATTCAGCCGGCTCACAGATACAGTTCCACATTCAGCCGGCTCACAGATACAGTTCCACATTCAGCCGGCTCACAGATACAGTTCCACATTTAGCCAGCTCACAGATACAGTTCCACATTCAGCCGGCTCACAGATACAGTTTAACATTCAGCCGGCTCACAGATACAGTTCCACATTTAGCCGGCTCACAGATACAGTTCCACATTCAGCCGGCTCACAGATACAGTTTAACATTCAGCCGGCTCACAGATACAGTTCCACATTTAGCCGGCTCACAGATACAGTTCCACATTCAGCCGACTCACAGATACAGTTCCACATTCAGCCGGCTCACAGATACAGTTCCACATTTAGCCGGCTCACAGATACAGTTCCACATTTAGCCAGCTCACAGATACAGTTTAACATTCAGCCGGCTCACAGATACAGTTCCACATTCAGCCGGCTCACAGAGGCAGGGTAGCCAAGTGGTTAGAGCGTTGGACTAATAACCGAAAGGTTGCAAGTTCGAATCCCCGAGCTGACAAGGTACAAATCTGTCGTTCTGCCCCTGAACAGGCAGTTAACCCACTGTTCCCAGGCTGTCATTGAAAATAAGAATTTGTTCTTAACTGACTTGCCTAGTAAAAATAAAGGTAAAATAAATAAAAAATACAGTTCCACATTCAGCCGGCTCACAGATACAGTTCCACATTCAGCCGGCTCACAGATACAGTTTAACATTCAGCCGGCTCACAGATACAGTTCCACATTCAGCCGGCTCACAGATACAGTTCCACATTCAGCCAGCTCACAGATACAGTTCCACATTCAGCCGGCTCACAGATACAGTTTAACATTCAGCCGGCTCACAGATACAGTTCCACATTCAGCCGGCTCACAGATACAGTTCCACATTCAGCCAGCTCTTAGATACAGTTCCACATTCAGCCAGCTCTTAGATACAGTTCCACATTCAGCCGGCTCACAGATACAGTTCCACATTCAGCCGGCTCACAGATACAGTTCCACATTCAGCCGGCTCACAGATACAGTTCCACATTCAGCCGGCTCACAGATACAGTTTAACATTCAGCCAGCTCACAGATACAGTTCCACATTCAGCCGGCTCACAGATACAGTTCCACATTCAGCCGGCTCACAGATACAGTTCCACATTCAGCCGGCTCACAGATACAGTTCCACATTCAGCCAGCTCACAGATACAGTTCCACATTCAGCCAGCTCTTAGATACAGTTCCACATTCAGCCGGCTCACAGATACAGTTCCACATTCAGCCAGCTCTTAGATACAGTTCCACATTCAGCCGGCTCACAGATACAGTTCCACATTCAGCCAGCTCTTAGATACAGTTCCACATTCAGCCGGCTCACAGATACAGTTCCACATTCAGCCAGCTCTTAGATACAGTTCCACATTCAGCCGGCTCACAGATACAGTTCCACATTCAGCCGGCTCACAGATACAGTTCCACATTCAGCCAGCTCACAGATACAGTTCCACATTCAGCCGGCTCACAGATACAGTTCCACATTCAGCCGGCTCACAGATACAGTTCCACATTCAGCCGGCTCACAGATACAGTTCCACATTCAGCCAGCTCACAGATACAGTTCCACATTCAGCCGGCTCACAGATACAGTTCCACATTCAGCCAGCTCTTAGATACAGTTCCACATTCAGCCAGCTCACAGATACAGTTCCACATTCAGCCAGCTCTTAGATACAGTTCCACATTCAGCCGGCTCACAGATACAGTTCCACATTCAGCCGGCTCACAGATACAGTTCCACATTCAGCCGGCTCACAGATACAGTTCCACATTCAGCCAGCTCTTAGATACAGTTCCACATTCAGCCGGCTCACAGATACAGTTCCACATTCAGCCAGCTCTTAGATACAGTTCCACATTCAGCCGGCTCACAGATACAGTTCCACATTCAGCCAGCTCTTAGATACAGTTCCACATTCAGCCGGCTCACAGATACAGTTCCACATTCAGCCAGCTCTTAGATACAGTTCCACATTCAGCCGGCTCACAGATACAGTTCCACATTCAGCCGGCTCACAGATACAGTTCCACATTCAGCCAGCTCACAGATACAGTTCCACATTCAGCCGGCTCACAGATACAGTTCCACATTCAGCCGGCTCACAGATACAGTTCCACATTCAGCCAGCTCTTAGATACAGTTCCACATTCAGCCAGCTCTTAGATACAGTTCCACATTCAGCCGGCTCACAGATACAGTTCCACATTCAGCCGGCTCACAGATACAGTTCCACATTCAGCCGGCTCACAGATACAGTTCCACATTCAGCCGGCTCACAGATACAGTTTAACATTCAGCCAGCTCACAGATACAGTTCCACATTCAGCCGGCTCACAGATACAGTTCCACATTCAGCCGGCTCACAGATACAGTTCCACATTCAGCCAGCTCACAGATACAGTTCCACATTCAGCCGGCTCACAGATACAGTTTAACATTCAGCCGGCTCACAGATACAGTTCCACATTCAGCCGGCTCACAGATACAGTTCCACATTCAGCCAGCTCTTAGATACAGTTCCACATTCAGCCGGCTCACAGATACAGTTCCACATTCAGCCGGCTCACAGATACAGTTCCACATTCAGCCAGCTCACAGATACAGTTCCACATTCAGCCGGCTCACAGATACAGTTCCACATTCAGCCGGCTCACAGATACAGTTCCACATTCAGCCGGCTCACAGATACAGTTCCACATTCAGCCGGCTCACAGATACAGTTCCACATTCAGCCAGATCACAGATACAGTTCCACATTCAGCCGGCTCACAGATACAGTTCCACATTCAGCCGGCTCACAGATACAGTTCCACATTCAGCCGGCTCACAGATACAGTTCCACATTCAGCCGGCTCACAGATACAGTTCCACATTCAGCCGGCTCACAGATACAGTTCCACATTCAGCCAGCTCTTAGATACAGTTCCACATTCAGCCGGCTCACAGATACAGTTCCACATTCAGCCAGCTCTTAGATACAGTTCCACATTCAGCCGGCTCACAGATACAGTTCCACATTCAGCCAGCTCTTAGATACAGTTCCACATTCAGCCGGCTCACAGATACAGTTCCACATTCAGCCAGCTCTTAGATACAGTTCCACATTCAGCCGGCTCACAGATACAGTTCCACATTCAGCCGGCTCACAGATACAGTTCCACATTCAGCCGGCTCACAGATACAGTTCCACATTCAGCCGGCTCACAGATACAGTTCCACATTCAGCCGGCTCACAGATACAGTTCCACATTCAGCCGGCTCTTAGATACAGTTCCACATTCAGCCAGCTCTTAGATACAGTTCCACATTCAGCCGGCTCACAGATACAGTTCCACATTCAGCCGGCTCACAGATACAGTTCCACATTCAGCCAGCTCTTAGATACAGTTCCACATTCAGCCGGCTCACAGATACAGTTCCACATTCAGCCGGCTCACAGATACAGTTCCACATTCAGCCAGCTCACAGATACAGTTCCACATTCAGCCGGCTCACAGATACAGTTCCACATTCAGCCGGCTCACAGATACAGTTCCACATTCAGCCGGCTCTTAGATACAGTTCCACATTCAGCCAGCTCTTAGATACAGTTCCACATTCAGCCGGCTCACAGATACAGTTCCACATTCAGCCGGCTCACAGATACAGTTCCACATTCAGCCGGCTCACAGATACAGTTCCACATTCAGCCAGCTCACAGATACAGTTCCACATTCAGCCGGCTCACAGATACAGTTCCACATTCAGCCGGCTCACAGATACAGTTCCACATTCAGCCGGCTCTTAGATACAGTTCCACATTCAGCCAGCTCTTAGATACAGTTCCACATTCAGCCGGCTCACAGATACAGTTCCACATTCAGCCAGCTCACAGATACAGTTCCACATTCAGCCGGCTCACAGATACAGTTCCACATTCAGCCGGCTCACAGATACAGTTCCACATTCAGCCGGCTCTTAGATACAGTTCCACATTCAGCCAGCTCTTAGATACAGTTCCACATTCAGCCGGCTCACAGATACAGTTCCACATTCAGCCGGCTCACAGATACAGTTCCACATTCAGCCGGCTCACAGATACAGTTCCACATTCAGCCGGCTCACAGATACAGTTCCACATTCAGCCAGCTCACAGATACAGTTCCACATTCAGCCGGCTCACAGATACAGTTCCACATTCAGCCGGCTCACAGATACAGTTCCACATTCAGCCAGCTCACAGATACAGTTCCACATTCAGCCGGCTCACAGATACAGTTTAACATTCAGCCGGCTCACAGATACAGTTCCACATTCAGCCGGCTCACAGATACAGTTCCACATTCAGCCAGCTCTTAGATACAGTTCCACATTCAGCCGGCTCACAGATACAGTTCCACATTCAGCCGGCTCACAGATACAGTTCCACATTCAGCCAGCTCACAGATACAGTTCCACATTCAGCCGGCTCACAGATACAGTTCCACATTCAGCCGGCTCACAGATACAGTTCCACATTCAGCCGGCTCACAGATACAGTTCCACATTCAGCCGGCTCACAGATACAGTTCCACATTCAGCCAGCTCTTAGATACAGTTCCACATTCAGCCGGCTCACAGATACAGTTCCACATTCAGCCGGCTCACAGATACAGTTCCACATTCAGCCTGCTCACAGATACAGTTCCACATTCAGCCGGCTCACAGATACAGTTCCACATTCAGCCGGCTCACAGATACAGTTCCACATTCAGCCGGCTCACAGATACAGTTCCACATTCAGCCGGCTCTTAGATACAGTTCCACATTCAGCCAGCTCTTAGATACAGTTCCACATTCAGCCAGCTCACAGATACAGTTCCACATTCAGCCGGCTCTTAGATACAGTTCCACATTCAGCCAGCTCTTAGATACAGTTCCACATTCAGCCGGCTCTTAGATACAGTTCCACATTCAGCCAGCTCTTAGATACAGTTCCACATTCAGCCGGCTCACAGATACAGTTCCACATTCAGCCAGCTCTTAGATACAGTTCCACATTCAGCCGGCTCACAGATACAGTTCCACATTCAGCCGGCTCACAGATACAGTTCCACATTCAGCCGGCTCACAGATACAGTTCCACATTCAGCCGGCTCACAGATACAGTTCCACATTCAGCCGGCTCACAGATACAGTTCCACATTCAGCCGGCTCACAGATACAGTTCCACATTCAGCCGGCTCACAGATACAGTTCCACATTCAGCCGGCTCACAGATACAGTTCCACATTCAGCCGGCTCACAGATACAGTTCCACTGGGCTTCACTTCACCTCCTTCATCCCTGTTCATAAACAGTGTACCGGAGGAGCTTCACATTTTGTCCCATTCAGCTCATAAAATGAACAAACTATCAGCCGGCTGGGTTTCACTTCACCTCCTTCACCCCTGCTCATAAACAGTGTACCGGAGGAGCTTCACATTTTGTCCCATTCAGCTCATAAAATGAACAAACTATCAGCCGGCTGGGTTTCACTTCACCTCCTTCACCCCTGCTCATAAACAGTGTACCAGGGGAGTTTCACATATTGTCCTTCACTCCCATTCAGCTCCCAAGCAAAAAGGCAATTCCTCATAGCGTGGAACTGAGAAAAATGGCTTTTATTTACCTTGGTTTCACAGTAGCTCTATGCAGTTACTGCTAACATGACCTCCATTTTCTCCAAAACGCAATATAATAGAGGCAGGATACTTGTCCACATGATTAAGCATGTATTTAATGTAGCAAAAAAATATATCAACTCATTTTCGACCAAATGAGCAGTTACTGCCTTTTTGCTTGGTAGGGCAGAATACCGATAATGATAGTAATAACGTAAACCATGGCAATAACAACAGCGATAGCATTAGCGATAACAGAACTGATGTTGCAGGCGAAAGCCTGAGAAAAATCCAATCCAGAAGTGCCTCATGTTTTGAAAGCGCTGAGTTCCTATGCATCCCTATTGAGCAGTGAATGGGCTATCAACCAGATTACTCTTTCTCCGTATTCCCCAAGGTGTCTACAGCATTGTGATGTAGTGTTACGCATTTATTTTGAAGAATACACGTAAGCGGCTACATTGCGCAAGTGGTCACCTGATGCTCCCAGAGAGATTCTCGCGTAAAATACAGAGGTAGCCATTACTCCAATCGGTCCTACTGAAAAAACTAATTGTCCCGATGGATATATTATCGAATAGATATTTGAAAAACACCTTGAGGATTGATTATAAACAACGTTTGCCATGTTTCTGTCGATATTTTGGAGCTAATTTGGAATATTTTTCGCTGTTTTCGTGACTTCAATTTCCGGGGAATTTCTCAGCCAAACGTGAAGAACAAACGGAGCTATTTCGCCTACAAAAATAATCTTTTGGGAAAAAAGGAACATTTGCTATCTAACTGGGAGTCTCGTGAGTGAAAACATCTGAAGCTCATCAAAGGTAAACTATTTAATTTGATTGCTTTTCTGATTTCCGTGACCAAGTTACCTGCTGCTAGCTGGACAAAATGCTATGCTAGGCTATCGATAAACTTACACAAATTATTGTCTAGCTTTGGCTGTAAAGCATATTTTGAAAATCTGAGATGACAGGGTGATAAACAAAAGGCTAAGCTGTGTCTCAATATATTTCATTTGTGATTTTCATGAATAGGAATATTTTCTAGGAATATTTATGTCCGTTGCGTTATGCTAATTAGTGTCAGCCGATGATTACGCTCCCTCATGCGGGATGGGGAGTCGTTAGAGGTTAACTAAATTTGCAGGTTTAAATTGTTTTGTTGCTATAACAGCCTCCACTCTTTCCACTAGATGTCTTCCATTCAGAGCGTTAGTGAGGTCGGGCACTGATGTCCGTTGCTCTAATGTCCATCTGCCCACATCTCTGCCCTCATGTCCATCTCTGCCCTCATGTCCATCTCTGCCCTCATGTCCATCTCTGCCCACATCTCTGCCCTCATGTCCATCTCTGCCCTCATGTCCATCTCTGCCCTCATGTCCTTCTCTACCCTCATGTCCTTCTCTACCCTCGTGTCCATCTCTGCCCTCGTGTCCATCTCTGCCCTCATGTCCATCTCTGCCCTCATGTCCATCTCTGCCCTCATGTCCTTCTCTGCCCTCATGTCCATCTCTGCCCTCATGTCCTTCTCTACCCTCGTGTCCATCTCTGCCCTCATGTCCTTCTCTACCCTCATGTCCTTCTCTACCCTCATGTCCTTCTCTACCCTCGTGTCCATCTCTGCCCTCATGTCCTTCTCTACCCTCATGTCCTTCTCTACCCTCGTGTCCATCTCTGCCCTCGTGTCCATCTCTGCCCTCATGTCCATCTCTGCCCTCATGTCCTTCTCTGCCCTCATGTCCTTCTCTACCCTCATGTCCTTCTCTACCCTCGTGTCCATCTCTGCCCTCATGTCCATCTCTGCCCTCATGTCCATCTCTGCCCACATCTCTGCCCTCATGTCCATCTCTGCCCACATCTCTGCCCTCATGTCCATCTCTGCCCTCATGTCCATCTCTGCCCTCATGTCCATCTCTGCCCTCATGTCCATCTCTGCCCTCATGTCCATCTCTGCCCTCATGTCCTTCTCTACCCTCATGTCCTTCTCTACCCTCGTGTCCATCTCTGCCCACATCTCTGCCCTCATGTCCATCTCTGCCCTCATGTCCTTCTCTGCCCTCATGTCCTTCTCTGCCCTCATGTCCATCTCTGCCCTCATGTCCATCTCTGCCCTCATGTCCTTCTCTACCCTCATGTCCTTCTCTGCCCTCATGTCCATCTCTGCCCTCATGTCCATCTCTGCCCTCATGTCCTTCTCTGCCCTCATGTCCTTCTCTGCCCTCATGTCCATCTCTGCCCTCATGTCCATCTCTGCCCTCATGTCCTTCTCTACCCTCATGTCCTTCTCTGCCCTCATGTCCTTCTCTGCCCTCATGTCCATCTCTGCCCTCATGTCCATCTCTGCCCTCATGTCCTTCTCTACCCTCATGTCCTTCTCTGCCCTCATGTCCATCTCTGCCCTCATGTCCATCTCTGCCCTCATGTCCTTCTCTGCCCTCATGTCCTTTTCTGCCCTGATGTCCATCTCTGCCCTCATGTCCATCTCTGCCCTCATGTCCATCTCTGCCCTCATGTCCTTCTCTACCCTCGTGTCCATCTCTGCCCTCGTGTCCATCTCTACCCTCGTGTCCATCTCTACCCTCGTGTCCATCTCTGCCCTCGTGTCCATCTCTGCCCTCATGTCCTTCTCTGCCCTCATGTCCATCTCTGCCCTCATGTCCATCTCTGCCCTCATGTCCATCTCTGCCCTCATGTCCATCTCTGCCCTCATGTCCTTCTCTGCCCTCATGTCCATCTCTGCCCTCATGTCCTTCTCTGCCCTCATGTCCATCTCTGCCCTCATGTCCATCTCTGCCCTCATGTCCATCTCTGCCCTCATGTCCATCTCTGCCCTCATGTCCATCTCTACCCTCATGTCCATCTCTACCCTCATGTCCATCTCTACCCTCATGTCCATCTCTGCCCTCATGTCCATCTCTGCCCACATCTCTGCCCTCATGTCCTTCTCTACCCTCATGTCCTCCTCTGTCCTCATGTCCATCTCTGCCCTCATGTCCATCTCTGCCCTCATGTCCATCTCTACCCTCATGTCCATCTCTGCCCTCATGTCCATCTCTGCCCTCATGTCCATCTCTGCCCTCATGTCCATCTCTGCCCTCATGTCCATCTCTGCCCTCATGTCCATCTCTGCCCTCATCTCTGCCCTCATGTCCATCTCTGCCCTCATGTCCTCCTCTGCCCTCATGTCCATCTCTGCCCTCATGTCCATCTCTGCCCTCATGTCCATCTCTGCCCTCATGTCCATCTCTGCCCTCATGTCCATCTCTGCCCTCGTGTCCATCTCTGCCCTCGTGTCCATCTCTGCCCTCATGTCCATCTCTGCCCTCATGTCCATCTCTGCCCTCATGTCCATCTCTACCCTCATGTCCATCTCTGCCCTCATGTCCATCTCTGCCCTCATGTCCTCCTCTGCCCTCATGTCCTTCTCTGTTCTCATATCCTTCTCTGTCCTCTGTGTCTTCAGGTGAAGCCTGAGTCCAAGGCAGTGCTGTCCAGGTGGCCTAAAGGAATCAGTAGAGGCAGCAGCTGCTGTAAGAGGGTCTCCTCTAAAGGAGGAACAGGGGGAGGAGGTGAGGAGTGTCCTCCTGATGAACAGGCCTTCCTAGTAGCTCTGTATAAATACATGAAGGAGAGGAGGACGCCCATAGAGAGGATCCCCTACCTGGGCTTCAAACAGAGTAAGTAGAAGCCTCCTTCTTTTACTGCCTCTATCTTTCTGGAGCCAACACCTCTGTTTTCTCACTAGATGCTGTCAGTCTGTCTGTCAGGCCACCAGGGTCAGGTGCTGCTGTGTCAACATGGTATCAGCCCTGCATTGAGTCCAGGAACAACTATGCTAACATGTGGCAGCACAGCAGAACAGAACACAGCAGAGCGGAACAGAGCAGAACACAGCTGAGCAGAACACAGCAGAGCAGAGCAGAGCAGAACAGAGCAGAACTCAGCAGAACACAGCTGAGCAGAACACAGCTGAGCAGAACACAGCTGAGCAGAACACAGCTGAGCAGAGCAGAGCAGAACAGAGCAGAACTCAGCAGAACACAGCTGAGCAGAGCAGAACAGAACACAGCTGAGCAGAACACAGCTGAGCAGAACACAGCTGAGCAGAACCGAGCAGAACACAGCTGAGCAAAACACAGCTGAGCAGAACAGAACAGAACACAGCTGAGCAGAACACAGCTGAGCAGAACACAGCAGAGCAGAGCAGAGCAGAACAGAGCAGAACTCAGCAGAACACAGCTGAGCAGAGCAGAACAGAACACAGCTGAGCAGAACTCAGCAGAGCGGAACAGAGCAGAACACAGCTGAGCAGAACACAGCTGAGCAGAACACAGCTGAGCAGAGCAGAACTCAGCAGAACACAGCTGAGCAGAGCAGAACAGAACACAGCTGAGCAGAACACAGCTGAGCAGAACACAGCAGAGCGGAACAGAGCAGAACACAGCTGAGCAGAACAGAACAGAACACAGCTGAGCAGAACACAGCTGAGCAGAACACAGCTGAGCAGAACACAGCTGAGCAGAACAGAACAGAACACAGCTGATCAGAACACAGCTGAGCAGAACAGAGCAGAACACAGCTGAGCAGAACACAGCTGAGCAGAACACAGCTGAGCAGAACCGAGCAGAACACAGCTGAGCAGAACACAGCTGAGCAGAACAGAACAGAACACAGCTGAGCAGAACACAGCTGAGCAGAACACAGCTGAGCAGAACACAGCTGAGCAGAACACAGCAGAGCAGAACAGAGCAGAGCAGAACAGAGCAGAGCAGAACAGGACGATGGAGAGAGAGGAGGATAGGAGGATATGGGGGTAGAATAAGAGAGGAGGATGGAGAGAGGAGGATAGAAGGATATGGGGGTAGAATAAGAGAGAGGAGGATCGAAGGATATGGGGGTAGAATAAGAGAGAGGAGGAGAGGAGGATATGGGGATACAATAGGGGAGAGGAAGGGAGGAGATTTGAGAGAGAGGAGGAGGAGAGAAGGATATGGGGGTAGAATAAGAGAGAGGAGGAGAGGAGGATATGGGGATACAATAGGGAGAGGAAGGGAGGAGGTTTGAGAGAGAGGAGGAGAGAAGGATATGGGGGTAGAATAAGAGAGAGGAGGAGAGGAGGATATGGGGATACAATAGGGGAGAGGAAGGGAGGAGGTTTGAGAGAGAGGAGGAGAGAAGGATATGGGGGTAGAATAAGAGAGAGGAGGAGAGGAGGATATGGGGATACAATAGGGGAGAGGAAGGGAGGAGGTTTGAGAGAGAGGAGGAGAGAAGGATATGGGGGTAGAATAAGAGAGAGGAGGAGAGGAGGATATGGGGATCCAATAGGGGAGAGGAAGGGAGGAGGTTTGAGAGAGAGGAGGAGAGGAGGATATGGGGGTAGAATAAGAGAGAGGAGGAGAGGAGGATATGGGGATACAATAGGGGAGAGGAAGGGAGGAGGTTTGAGAGAGAGGAGGAGAGGAGGATATGGGGGTAGAATAAGGGAGAGGAGGAGAGGAGGATATGGGGATACAATAGGGGAGAGGAAGGGAGGAGGTTTGAGAGAGAGGAGGAGAGAAGGATATGGGGGTAGAATAAGAGAGAGGAGGAGAGGAGGATATGGGGATACAATAGGGGAGAGGAAGGGAGGAGGTTTGAGAGAGAGGAGGAGAGAAGGATATGGGGGTAGAATAAGAGAGAGGAGGAGAGGAGGATATGGGGATACAATAGGGGAGAGGAAGGGAGGAGGTTTGAGAGAGGAGGAGAGAAGGATATGGGGGTAGAATAAGAGAGAGGAGGAGAGAAGGATATGGGGATACAATAGGGGAGAGGAAGGGAGGAGGTTTGAGAGAGAGGAGGAGAGAAGGATATGGGGGTAGAATAAGAGAGAGGAGGAGAGAAGGATATGGGGGTAGAATAAGAGAGAGGAGGAGAGGAGGATATGGGGGTAGAATAAGAGAGAGGAGGAGAGAAGGATATGGGGGTAGAATAAGAGAGAGGAGGAGAGAAGGATATGGGGGTAGAATAAGAGAGAGGAGGAGAGAAAGATATGGGGGTAGAATAAGGGAGAGGAGGAGAGGAGGATATGGGGGTAGAATAAGAGAGAGGAGGAGAGAAGGATATGGGGGTAGAATAAGGGAGAGGAGGAGAGAAGGATATGGGGGTAGAATAAGAGAGAGGAGGAGAGAAGGATATGGGGGTAGAATAAGGGAGAGGAGGAGAGAAGGATATGGGGATAGAATAAGAGAGAGGAGGAGAGAAGGATATGGGGATAGAATAAGGGAGGAGAGGAGGAGAGAAGGATATGGGGGTAGAATAAGAGAGAGGAGGAGAGGAGGATATGGGGATACAATAGGGGAGAGGAAGGGAGGAGGTTTGAGAGAGAGAGGAGAGAGAGGATATGGGGGTAGAATAAGAGAGAGGAGGAGAGGAGGATATGGGGATACAATAGGGGAGAGGAAGGGAGGAGGTTTGAGAGAGAGGAGGAGAGAAGGATATGGGGGTAGAATAAGAGAGAGGAGGAGAGGAGGTTTGAGAGAGAGGAGGAGAGAAGGATATGGGGGTAGAATAAGAGAGAGGAGGCCACCATGACAAATGCATGGAATCCTGATGAAAGCCAGATTGATCCTCTGGAGTCCATCAGTAATATTCCTTTTACAGAATGTCATTGACAGACACTACAGTATGGAATTGTCCTGTACATTGTAATTAATATGTTATTAATACTGTACTAAAAACAGGTTTTCCTTTTCATGTAAGAAGTGTTGATATTTCAAAAATCTTAAATCCCTTTTGAATGCTGTAGGTATGACTGACTGACTGACTGACTGACTGACTGACTGACTGACTGACTGACTGACTGACTGACTGACTGACTGACTGACTGACTGACTGACTGACTGACTGACTGACTGACTGACTGACTGACTGACTGACTGACTGACTGACTGACTGACTGACTGACTGACTGACTGACTGACTGACTGACTGACTGACTGACTGACTGACTGACTGACTGACTGACTGACTGACTGACTGACTGACTGACTGACTGACTGACTGACTGACTGACTGACTGACTGACTGACTGACTGACTGACTGACTGACTGACTGACTGACTGACTGACTGACTGACTGACTGACTGACTGACTGACTGACTGACTGACTGACTGACTGACTGACTGACTGACTGACTGACTGACTGACTGACTGACTGACTGACTGACTGACTGACTGACTGACTGACTGACTGACTGACTGACTGACTGACTGACTGACTGACTGACTGACTGACTGACTGACTGACTGACTGACTGACTGACTGACTGACTGACTGACTGACTGACTGACTGACTGACTGACTGACTGACTGACTGACTGACTGACTGACTGACTGACTGACTGACTGACTGACTGACTGACTGACTGACTGACTGACTGACTGACTGACTGACTGACTGACTGACTGACTGACTGACTGACTGACTGACTGACTGACTGACTGACTGACTGACTGACTGACTGACTGACTGACTGACTGACTGACTGACTGACTGACTGACTGACTGACTGACTGACTGACTGACTGACTGACTGACTGACTGACTGACTGACTGACTGACTGACTGACTGACTGACTGACTGACTGACTGACTGACTGACTGACTGACTGACTGACTGACTGACTGACTGACTGACTGACTGACTGACTGACTGACTGACTGACTGACTGACTGACTGACTGACTGACTGACTGTATTGTATAGACAGAATATTACAACTGGGTTTGTCTTGGTGTTATTGTCTTATTGATCGTTGTATAGACAGAATATTACAACTGGGTTTGTCTTGGTGTTATTGTCTTATTGATCGTTGTATAGACAGAACATTACAACTGGGTTTGTCTTGGTGTTATTGTCTTATTGATCGTTGTATAGACAGAACATTACAACTGGGTTTGTCTTGGTGTTATTGTCTTATTGATCTTGTATAGACAGAACATTACAACTGGGTTTGTCTTGGTGTTATTGTCTTATTGATCGTTGTATAGACAGAAAACCTTTTGTCTTGAACTTATGTTTCATAGACAGAACATTACAACTGGGTTTGTCTTGGTGTTATTGTCTTATTGATCTTGTATAGACAGAACATTACAACTGGGTTTGTCTTGGTGTTATTGTCTTATTGATCGTGTAAGACAGAACATTAAACTGGGTTTGTCTTGGTGTTATTGTCTTATTGATTGTTTTAGACAGAACATTACAACTGGGTTTGTCTTGGTGTTATTGTCTTATTGATCTCACTATTATTGTCCCTCTAACAGTAAACCTTTGGAACATGTTTCAAGCAGCAGAGACCCTTGGAGGATATGATCTGACCTTTTCTCCGTCTAAATCATGGTGTAATAAAGGGTTTGTATAGCTTTATGTTTTCCCAGCGTTTCCTCTGACACTCATCACCAAGCCCTATCTCTGACCTTTTTAACCTGTCTCTCCTTTCTGAGGAGGTTCCCATTGCCCCTATCATCACCAAGCCCTATCTCTGACCTTTTTAACCTGTCTCTCCTTTCTGAGGAGGTTCCCATTGCCCCTATCATCACCAAGCCCTATCTCTGACCTTTTTAACCCGTCTCTCCTTTCTGAGGAGGTTCCCATTGCTTGGAAGGCAGCCACAGCTCGTCCTTTTAAATGGGGAGATCAAGCTGATCCTAACTGTTAAAGGCCTATTTCTATTTTGCCCTGTTCATCAAAAGTGTTGGAGAAACTTAATCAACAATCAACTGACTGGCTTTCTTGATGTCTATAGTATTCTCTCGGGTATGGAATCTGGTTTCCACTCAGGTTATGGATGCGTCACTGCAACCTTAAAGGTCCTCAATGATTTCACCATTGCCCTTGATTTTAAGCAATATTGCGCTGCTATTTTTATTGACTTGGCCAAAGCTTTTGATATGGTAGACCATTCCATTCTGGGAGGCTGGCTAAGGAATATTGGTGTCTCTGATGGGTCTTTGGCCTGGTTTGCTAACTACCTCTCTCAAAGAGTGCAGTGTATAAAGTCATAAAATCTGCTGTCTCAGCCACTGCCTGTGACCAGGGGAGTACCCCAAGGCTCAATGCTGGGCCCCACACTCTTCTAAATTTACATCAACAACATAGCTCAGGCAGTAGGAAGCTCTCTAATCCATTTATATGCAGATGAAACAGTCTTATACTCAGCTGGCCCCTCCCTGGATTTAGTGTTAAACACTCTACAACAAAGCTTTCTTAGTGTCCAACAAGCTTTCTCTACCCTTAACCTCTCTGAACCACCCCTCCCGGATCCGGGATAATTGTCATCAGCAACGCTGAATAGCATAGCACCACAGTCAAATAATATTACTAGAAAATATTCTTATTCATGAAATCACAAGTGCAATATTGCAAAACACAGCCTCTTAGCCTTTTGTTAATCCACCTGTCGTCTCAGGTAATTATGATTTACAGCTAAAGCAATCCAAGCGTTTGTGTAAGTTCATTGATCGCTCAACAAAACAATAAGTACACTTAGCATCAGGTAACTTGGACACGAAAATCAGAAAAGCAATCAAATTAATCGTTTACCTTTTGATGATCTTCGGATGTTTTCACTCACGAGACTCCCAGTTAGACAACAAATGTTCCTTTTGTTCCATAAAGATATTTTTTATATCCAAATACCTCGTATACCTTAGAATACCTCAAATACCTTAGTTTGGTGCGTTATGCCCAGGAATCCACCAGAAAGAGCAGTCTCGACAACGCAGACAAAAATTCCAAATTTTACCCATAAAATCCACATAATGTCCACAAAAATGTCAGACGTTTTTTATAATCAATCCTCAGGGTGTTTGTCAAATATCTATTCGATAATATATCAAGCTGGAAAAGTTGGCTTTTCACTAGGACCGGGAGTAACAATGGCCGCCTTTCACTTTTGCGCACAACTCACTCTGAGAGCCCCCACCTATCCACTTACGCAATGTGGTCGTTCACGCTCATTCTTCAAAATAAAACTATGTCTGAAGACTTGTTGACACCTTGAGGAAGTGATAGGAAAAGGAATCTGGTTGATATCCCTTTAAATGGAGCAATGGGTTAGATAACAAATGTTCCTTTTTTCCAAAAATATTATTTTTGTAGGCGAAATAACTCCGTTTGTTCTTCACGTTTGGCTGAGAAATCGACCGGAAAATGCGGTCACTACAACGCCAAACTTTTTTCCAAATTAGCTCCATAATATCTACAGAAACATGGCAAACGTTGTTTAGAATCAATTCTCAAGGTGTTTTCACATATCTATTCCATAATATATCCACCGGGACAATTGATTTCTCATTAGAAGCGATTGGAATAATGGCTACCTCTGTACTTTACGCAAGATTTTCTGCGGGAGCCATCATGTGACCACTTGCTCAATGTGGTCCCTTACGGCTATTCTTCAACATAAATGCGTAAAAATAAGTCACAATGCTGTAGACACCTTGGGGAATACGTAGAAAGCGTAAGCTCATGCGTAGCCCATTAACAGCCATATAAAGAGTCATTGGCATGCAGCGCTTTCAAAATAGGGGGCACTTCCTGATTGGATTTTTATCTGGGTTTCGCCTGTAACATCAGTTCTGTTGCACTCACAGACAATATCTTTGCAGTTGTGGAAATGTCAGAGTGTTTCCTATCCAAAGCTGTCAGTTATATGCATAGTCGAGCATCTTGTTGTGACAAAATATCCTGTTTAAAACGGGAACGTTTTTTATCCAAAAATGAAATACCGCCCCCAGAGTTTTAAGAGTTTCAATATGCTAATATGCTAGCTATGCTATATGTTAGGGTCCAACTGTTTTCTAACCCTGTCATTGTCCCCCTGTGTCATCAGATCACATTGCGCCGACAGTGGAAACATGTTTATGACGAGTTAGGAGGAAACCCAGGAAGCACCAGCGCTGCAACCTGCACCAGACGACACTATGAAAGGTCTCTATATTAAACATGTCCCCTACTATACCTGTATACATAGACACTATGAAAGGTCTCTATATTAAACATGTCCCCTACTATACCTGTGTACACAGACACTATGAATGGTCTCTATATTAAACATGTCCCCTACTATACCTGTATACACAGACACTATGAAAGGTCGCTATATTAAACATGTCCCCTACTATACCTGTATACACAGACACTATGAAAGGTCGCTATATTAAACATGTCCCCTACTATACCTGTATACACAGACACTATGAAAGGTCGCTATATTAAACATGTCCCCTACTACACCTGTGTACACAGACACTATGAAAGGTCGCTATATTAAACATGTCCCCTACTACACCTGTGTACACAGACACTATGAAATGTACTCTAACTGTACTGTATTAATGAATGGCAAATACTGTAGATGGGAGTAATAATGATTTGACAGTATGGTACATATTAGGAGAACATTTTGACTCATGACAGTCAGAGAATGATTCATACAGTATGGTACATATTAGGAGAACATTTTGACTCATGACAGGCAGAGAATGATTCATACAGTATGGTACATATTAGGAGAACATTTTGACTCATGACAGTCAGAGAATGATTCATACAGTATGGTACATATTAGGAGAACCGTTTGACTCATGACAGTCAGAGAATGATTCATACAGTATGGTACATATTAGGAGAACATTTTGACTCATGACAGTCAGAGAATGATTCATACAGTATGGTACATATTAGGAGAACCGTTTGACTCATGACAGTCAGAGAATGATTCATACAGTATGGTACATATTAGGAGAACCGTTTGACTCATGACAGGCAGAGAATGATTCATACAGTATGGTACATATTAGGAGAACCGTTTGACTCATGACAGTCAGAGAATGATTCATACAGTATGGTACATATTAGGAGAACATTTTGACTCATGACAGGCAGAGAATGATTCATACAGTATGGTACATATTAGGAGAACCGTTTGACTCATGACAGGCAGAGAATGATTCATACAGTATGGTACATATTAGGAGAACATTTTGACTCATGACAGGCAGAGAATGATTCATACAGTATGGTACATATTAGGAGAACATTTTGACTCATGACAGGCAGAGAATGATTCATACAGTATGGTACATATTAGGAGAACATTTTGACTCATGACAGGCAGAGAATGATTCATACAGTATGGTACATATTAGGAGAACATTTTGACTCATGACAGGCAGAGAATGATTCATACAGTATGGTACATATTAGGAGAACCGTTTGACTCATGACAGGCAGAGAATGATTCATACAGTATGGTACATATTAGGAGAACATTTAGACTCTTTCTCATACTGTAGTTGGTCCTGTGGAGGATACAGTCTCAGACCAGTTATTAGTACTGTAGTTGGTACCATATAGAGGATACAGTCTCAGACCAGTTATTAGTACTGTAGTTGGTACCATGGAGGATACAGTCTCAGACCAGTTATTAGTACTGTAGTTGGTACCATATAGAGGATACAGTCTCAGACCAGTTATTAGTACTGTAGTTGGTACCATGGAGGATCCAGTCTCATTAGTACTGTAGTTGGTACCATATAGAGGATCCAGTCTCAGACCAGTTATTAGTACTGTAGTTGGTACCATGGAGGATACAGTCTCAGACCAGTTATTAGTACTGTAGTTGGTACCATGGAGGATACAGTCTCAGACCAGTTATTAGTACTGTAGTTGGTACCATGGAGGATACAGTCTCAGACCAGTTATTAGTACTGTAGTTGGTACCATGGAGGATACAGTCTCAGACCAGTTATTGGTACTGAGTTGGTACCGTGGAGGATACATTCTCAGACCAGTTATTAGTACTGTAGTTGGTACCATGGAGGATACAGTCTCAGACCAGTTATTAGTACTGTAGTTGGTACCATATAGAGGATACAGTCTCAGACCAGTTATTAGTACTGTAGTTGGTACCATGGAGGATACAGTCTCAGACCAGTTATTAGTACTGTAGTTGGTACCATGGAGGATCCAGTCTCAGACCAGTTATTAGTACTGTAGTTGGTACCATGGAGGATACAGTCTCAGACCAGTTATTAGTACTGTAGTTGGTACCATATAGAGGATACAGTCTCAGACCAGTTATTAGTACTGTAGTTGGTACCGTGGAGGATACAGTCTCAGACCAGTTATTGGTACTGTAGTTGGTACCATGGAGGATACAGTCTCAGACCAGTTATTAGTACTGTAGTTGGTACCATGGAGGATACAGTCTCAGACCAGTTATTAGTACTGTAGTTGGTACCGTGGAGGATACAGTCTCAGACCAGTTATTAGTACTGTAGTTGGTACCATGGAGGATCCAGTCTCAGACCAGTTATTAGTACTGTAGTTGGTAACATATAGAGGATACAGTCTCAGACCAGTTATTAGTACTGTAGTTGGTACCATGGAGGATACAGTCTCAGACCAGTTATTAGTACTGTAGTTGGTACCATATAGAGGATACAGTCTCAGACCAGTTATTAGTACTGTAGTTGGTACCGTGGAGGATACAGTCTCAGACCAGTTATTAGTAGAAATCATGAAAATAATGCAAGCAGGTTGGCTGATGGAATGTGTAGAGATATCGTAATATCTCCTTGGATTGGATTCTGCCCCAAGAGGTTTTTAAACATATTTTTACCAAGGGGTGCTTTCGACAGATACCCCTCATTAATGACTGCATTGCAGCTAGCGTTAGGGGAAGGCAGTGTGGTCAGTGGAGGAGGCACTGTAGACTGTGACCATACCTCGTTGGTTTTCCAGTCCAGCAATGGGAGTAACCGATCCATCAAGTCTGCTCCAAGTAGCAGGGTTACAGTTTTGAGGCTGGTAACATACACAGGGTGAACGAGCGATACGTCCTTGAAGTGTAGTTTCAGCATGACTCTCAATGTGAGAGGCAAGGTAGTTTGAGTGACCCCTCGAAGTGTAGCGTCGCATCGTTCCACTTTTAACCAACGTTTAGCTGGCTTCAAAGCCCTTTTAAGATCATCAAACAATGTTTGAGAGATGAGTGATATTGTCGCACCCAAAACAATTAGCGCATGACAAGTTAAGCAGTACTCCAGGACTGTTTCCAGGTATGTGCGTTTAGATTCATGGTTAGTGGACATGTTCCCCACAAAGTGGAGTGGTCATTCGCAACTTCGTAATGTGCCATTTCTGTTCAAGGTGGAAGCAGATTGACTTTTCCGATTTTGAGTGGGCTTGGCTTTAACGAAGCCTTTTACCTTTTTCTTCACAACCTTTGTATCAGAGTCTATAGACGGGGCTTGTTTCTTGATCAAGCGGGCCCTGGAAGGGTCTTGAATGAGAGCGGGAGAAATTTGAACTTTAACATCCTTGCTATGGGTGTTAATTCCTGCGGACCTGGTGTCCGGTAATTCCCCGTCTAGTCCTTGTGACTTATCTTTCACCCTTTTCTCAAATTGTTCTCGCTTTAGTTCTTCCCGTAGTGGAACTTCTGGAGAACATTAGTCTATGTTTTGATCATCCTTCACCCCTTTGTTATCCTTGTGCTCTGACACTTTTTGGGAGTTGGGTGCAGGAACGTAGCGAACAGGTCGATTTTAGCGGTAGTCATGTTGATGGAGACGTACTTTACAGTTATTTAGACCGCGGAGGTTATTGGAATCATGGTTTCGTGGTAGAAACTGTTGTTGTGTGTCATCTCTCAACGCTCCAATACCTGATAATGCACACTCTGACTGGAGTGAAACTTCAAAACCGAGTGGTCAGGGCTCTTAGCGTTGTGAACTTTTGATGCCTCAAAGGCTGTGCTTGCAAGCTCTCTGAGTTGTAAGATAGGCAAGCCAACGTGGGCGTCAGGGCCCAAGTAGGTAATAAAGGTAGGATACATGTTCGACAGGAACATCTGTTTAAAAGGTAACAGGTCTTCCATGCCTGTTTCAGTGAGTAGGCCAAAGGAAGCTGAACGAAGCCTATGATATTAAGCTTGTGGGTGTTCGTTACTAGCTTGTTTGACCGTGTTAGCCTGTGAGCTATCGTGTTTGCGAGTCGCGGAACCACTGAATTCTCATTTCAAAGCTCGAGGAGAAGCCAATCCTTGTTGTTGGCCAAGAGGCGCAATATTACTCAGTGCCGAATGGTCAAGAGGAGAAGACTGAGGGACACATGACGGAGGCAAGGTCTGAAACCTATCGTCTTTACTCTTGTGAGTACAGGGCTCCGGGTGCTTGTATTGGTAGTCACGCTGTAGAGCGTGACCATTCTGGACTTCCTCCAGATGGTCCCTAAGGGTGGTATTCTGCTGCATTGCAGAGTCCACTTGAGTGCTTAGAATACAGATTTTGGACACCTGAGTGTAACACTTGCTCCTTTTGGTCTCAAACTTATCTGTCATTGTTTGCAGATAGAGGCATTAAGTACGGAGCGAGAGAGTCAGTGATGAGATTTCCTCCACTTGCTTAGAAATCAATATTTCCATCTTCATCACCTGAGTTCTCTCATCATTCATTTGGTCAGCGACTTCAATGAGTTCTGCTGATTTGTCATCCAACTTTGTCATTGTGTTCATTAACTGATTGTCTTTGCTCTGCAGCGTTTTGAGTAGAACCGTGTTACTTTGAGTAACGTTCAACAAAACTTATTTGTCATGGGATGAAATCTGATTTTAGCTTCTAAAAGAGAAGCTTCTAGAGATTTGGGTTTTCATAAGATAGGGCTTTGCTCAATCAGTGGCCTGCCCCTGTGAAGGGACATGGGCTATAAAACTTTTCAAACACGCCCTCCTCTCCCTTCCTATATAAGCCCTTGACGACAATATAACCTCCTGTTCCGAGGACGTGAGGACGACGGTCCGATGTCAGAATGGTTCAGATAATAACTACAGAACGAAGCCAACATCAGCGTGAGCTTTGGTTGCGAATGGTATGAACTTTGAACTCTTATTCACTACAGAAGTAATACCTCCTAGCCGTTGAGTTAGCAACAGCTGCTGCAAACGAGGGTTAGGAAGGAACAGACAGAGTAACCTGTCTATCACCCAACGACGTTACTACAACGTATCCAATTGACAACCAGAGACATTCTTCAAAGGACTCGGTTTGGCAACACGGCCTTCCATCTACCACCAACCTACCGAAGCGCAGCTCAGAGTAAATATTTATTGCATTTTCCTTTTCCAAATGGGCGGTAATTTAGAATGCCTAAGATACTGTATTTACGATAGCACAGCTTCGCCCTTTGTTCCTCAGTCTTCCCGCTCGTTCACTCAAACCCAGCCCCTTTTATTTTGTGTAACCAGCTGTCATATCTGTTCCGCCCGCTAGGGACGATTTCCTTTATGACGTAATTTGTAATCAAGTTGATTAATTATGTGTGTGTGTAATTCTGTGTGATTAGTTAGGTATTTAGTAAATAAATAATTAAACCCAATTTTGTATTGCTGGTTCAACTTGTTAGCCAGGGTTCGTGCAGATAATCAAGAATTTACAACTTTCAGATGAGACTGAATTAAGGTGCCGATTAATATTGACTGCTATTGATGTAAAATATTACTAGGTCTTTAAGAGTTTATTCGGAAGATAACAGCTCTATAAATATTATTTTGTGGTGCCCGACTCTCTAGTTAATTACATTTACATGATTAGCTCAATAAGGTAATATTAATTACGGAGAAATTATTCTATAGAATAGCATGTCATATCACTTAATCCGGCATAGCCAAAGACATGACAGCTGGGTGTCAGTGTTAGGGCTCTATGGCTGGGTGTCAGTAGGTCAGTGTTAGGGCTCTATGGCTGGGTGTCAGTGTATCAGTGTTAGGGCTCTATGGCTGGGTGTCAGTGTGTCAGTGTTAGGACTCTATGGCTGGGTGTCAGTGTATCAGTGTTAGGGCTCTATGGCTGGGTGTCAGTAGGTCAGTGTTAGGGCTCTATGGCTGGGTGTCAGTGTGTCAGTGTTAGGGCTCTATGGCTGGGTGTCAGTGTGTCAGTGTTAGGGCTCTATGGCTGGGTGTCAGTGTGTCAGTGTTAGGACTCTATGGCTGGGTGTCAGTGTGTCAGTGTTAGGACTCTATGGCTGGGTGTCAGTGTTAGGTTAAATGTGTGTCTATAGATATAATCAGTTACTTAAATGGTGTCAGCTGAGACTCAGTCTCTGTCTCTGTCTCTGTCTCTGTCTCTCCATCTCTCCATCTCTCTCTCTGTCTCTCTGTCTCTCTGTCTCTGTCTCTCTCTGTCTCTCTCTCTCTCTGTCTCTCTCTGTCTCTCTGTCTCTCTGTCTCTCTGTCTCTCTGTCTCTCTCTCTCATTACCTGGGGTATCTGTATAATAACTGTTGATGTTTAATGGCTGATATTGATTGATAATACTTCTCTCTCTCCCCAGGCTTATCCTGCCTTATGAGAGGTTCACTAAAGGAGAGGAAGATAAGCCCCTCCCCTCCCCAAACCCCGTAAAGACCTCACCACCCAGCAGGAGGTCCCCAAGACCAAGGTTCCCACGGTGACGCAGTGCCCCAAAGAGGAGCAACACCCACAAAACCCCCAACCCCCAGGACTGAACAGGACCCCTGTGCTAAAGGCCTGGAACTCTCACCAGTCAGT
Organism: Oncorhynchus gorbuscha; assembly: GCF_021184085.1. Classification (NCBI taxonomy): domain Eukaryota; kingdom Metazoa; phylum Chordata; class Actinopteri; order Salmoniformes; family Salmonidae; genus Oncorhynchus; species Oncorhynchus gorbuscha. Next base: position 33,315 of record NW_025746174.1, read on the forward strand.
CCCATTCTCTTTCTCTGTGTCCCTCTCTCTCCTCCCAGTCAGTCTAATTCTTTCTCTTCTCCTCCCAGTCAGTGTGGTGGTTAATTTCTGTATTTACCAAATGAGGAGAGACAAACTTCACACACCAGAGTTATACTTAAACTACATCTTTAATAATAAGAGCCTTGCAATGACATTTGACTTTAAATGATGCACCATTTCTAATACACCCCTTTCAATGATGCACCATTTCTAATACACCCCTTTCAATGATGCACCATTTATAATACACCCCTTTCAATGATGCACCATTTCTAATACACCCCTTTCAATGATGCACCATTTCTAATACACCCCTTTCAATGATGCACCATTTCTAATACACCCCTTTCAATGATGCACCATTTCTAATACACCCTTTCAATGATGCACCATTTCTAATACACCCCTCTCAATGATGCACCATTTCTAATAACCCCTATGATGCACCATTTCTAATACACCCTCAATGATGCACCATTTCTAATACACCCCTTTCAATGATGCACCATTTCTAATGAACCATTGAAAAGTGACAACATTTCTAAAACCCAAATGATCCTTTATAATAGCCCCTTTCAATGATACACCACCTCTCAGATGCCTATTTCTAATGAACCATTGAAAAGTGACAACCGAAAGTACATAGAATGGGTCACGAGGTTAAGATTTGTATGAAAGGTATCTATAATACATAGAATGGGTCACAGGTTAAGATTTGTATGAAAGGTATCTATAATACATAGAATGGGTCACAAGGTTAAGATTTGTATGAAAGGTATCTATAATACATAGAATGGGTCACAAGGTTAAGATTTGTATGAAAGGTATCTATAATACATAGAATGGGTCACGAGGTTAAGATTTGTATGAAAGGTATCTATAATACATAGAATGGGTCACCAGGTTAAGATTTGTATGAAAGGTATCTATAATACATAGAATGGGTCACCAGGCTAAAATTTGTATGAAAGGTATCTATAATACATAGAATGGGTCACAAGGTTAAGATTTGTATGAAAGGTATCTATAATACATAGAATGGGTCACAAGGTTAAGATTTGTATGAAAGGTATCTATAATACATAGAATGGGTCACGAGGTTAAGATTTGTATGAAAGGTATCTATAATACATAGAATGGGTCACAAGGTTAAGATTTGTATGAAAGGTATCTATAATACATAGCAGACAGCATCTGCTGTGTCAACAGTTTTCATTGTATAGACCAGTGTCTGGTCCTCTGACTCCAAACTGGAACCATCTCACCCTGCTACATAGAACAGAAACATTACCTCATTCTCTGGAATGATCAGCAGCAGCTACTCTCCCTGCTACGGTATAGAACAGAAACATTACCTCATTCTCTGGAATGCTCAGCAGCAGCTACTCTCCCTGCTACGGTATAGAACAGAAACATTACCTCATTCTCTGGAATGATCAGCAGCAGCTACTCTTCCTGGGGTTTATTATGGATCCCCATTAGTTCCTGCTACGGCAGCAGCTACTCTTCCTGGGGTTTATTATGGATCCCCATTAGTTCCTGCTAAGGCAGCAGCTACTCTTCCTGGAGTTTATTATGGATCCCCATTAGTTTTATTATGGATCCCCATTAGTTTTATTATGGATCCCCATTAGTTTTATTATGGATCCCCATTAGTTCCTGCTAAGGCAGCAGCTACTCTTCCTGGGGTTTATTATGGATCCCCATTAGTTCCTGCTAAGGCAGCAGCTACTCTTCCTGGTTTATTAGCCCCATTAGTTTTATTATTCCCCATTAGTTTTATTATGGATCCCCATTAGTTTTATTATGGATCCTGTTTTATTATGGATCCCCATTAGTTTTATTATGGATCCCCATTAGTTCCTGTCAAGGCAGCTGCTACTCTTCCTGGGGTTTATTATGGATCCCCATTAGTTCCTGCCAAGGCAGCAGCTACTCTTCCTGGGGTTTATTATGCATCTCCATTAGTTCCTGCTAAGTCAGCAGCTACTCTCCCTGCTACGGTATAGAACAGAAACATTACCTCATTCTCTGGAATGCTCAGCAGCAGCTACTCTTCCTGGTGTTTATTATGGATCCCCATTAGTTCCTGCCAAGGCAGCAGCTACTCTTCCTGGGGTTTATTATGGATCCCCATTAGTTCCTGCCAAGGCAGCATCTACTCTTCCTGGGGTTTATTATGGATCCACATTAGTTCCTGCCAAGGCAGCAGCTACTCTTCCTGGGGTTTATTATGGATCCCCATTAGTTCCTGTCAAGGCATCAGCTACTCTTCCTGGGGTTTATTATGGATCCCCATTAGTTCCTGCCGAGGCAGCAGCTACTCTTCCTGGGGTTTATTATGGATCCCCATTAGTTCCTGCCGAGGCAGCAGCAACTCTTCCTGGGGTTTATTATGGATCCCCATTAGTTCCTGCCGAGGCAGCAGCTACTCTTCCTGGGGTTTATTATGGATCCCCATTAGTTCCTGCCGAGGCAGCAGCTACTCTTCCTGGGGTTTAAGGATCCCCATTAGTTCCTGCCAGGCAGCAGCTACTCTTCCTGGGGTTTATTATGGATCCCATTAGTTCCTGCCGAGGCAGCAGCTACTCTTCCTGGGGTTTATTATGAATCCCCATTATTATGAATCCCCATTTGATGGAAACAGTTCATTAGAGAGGAGAAGAGGGAGGCTGGTGGATTGGACTGTGCATGTAAACGTTATTCAGTACTACCTCTGTAGTGTGTATTGGTGGTCTGGTTTCTAACTGTCCGTGTGCCAGTAAACCCCCTGTAAACTCTTAATATTACCTCTATAATGGACTCTGGTTCCTAACTGTCCTCTGTGTCTTATCTGTCTGGTTCCTAACTGTCCTCTGTGTCTGTTGTCTGTCTGGTTCCTAACTGTCCTCTGTCTGTTATCTGTCTGGTTCCTAACTGTCCTCTGTCTGTTATCTGTCTGGTTCCTAACTGTCCTCAGTCTGTTATCTGTCTGGTTCCTAACTGTCCTCTGTGTCTGTTGTCTCTCTGGTTCCTAACTTTCCTCTGTGTCTGTTGTCTTTCTGGTTCCTAACTGTCCTCTGTGTCTGTTTAGTTCCTAACTGTCCTCTGTGTCTGTTTAGTTCCTAACTGTCCTCTGTGTCTGTTTAGTTCCTAACTGTCCTCTGTGTCTGTTTAGTTCCTAACTGTCCTCTGTGTCTGTTTAGTTCCTAACTGTCCTCTGTGTCTGTTTAGTTCCTAACTGTCCTCTGTGTCTGTTGTCTGTTTAGTTCCTAACTGTCCTCTGTGTCTGTTGTCTGTTTAGTTCCTAACTGTCCTCTGTGTCTGTTTAGTTCCTAGCTGTCCTCTGTGTCTGTTGTCTGTTTAGTTCCTAACTGTCCTCTGTGTCTGTTGTCTGTTTAGTTCCTAACTGTCCTCTGTGTCTGTTTAGTTCCTAACTGTCCTCTGTGTCTGTTTCTGTTTAACTGTCCTCTGTGTCTGTTTACTGTCCTAACTGTCCTCTGTGTCTGTTTCTGTTCCTAACTGTCCTCTGTGTCTGTTTAGTTCCTAACTGTCCTCTGTGTCTGTTTCTAACTGTTCCTAACTGTCCTCTGTGTCTGTTGTCTGTCTGGTTCCTAACTGTCCTCTGTGTCTGTTTCTGTTGGTTCCTAACTGTCCTCTGTGTCTGTTTAGTTCCTAACTGTCCTCTGTCTGTTATCTGTCTGGTTCCTAACTGTCCTCTGTGTCTGTTGTCTATCTGGTTCCTAACTGTCCTCTGTGTTTAGTTCTAACTGTCTGTGTCTGTCTGGTTCCTAACTGTCCTCTGTGTCTGTTGTCTGTCTGGTTCCTAACTGTCCTCTGTGTCTGTTTAGTTCCTAACTGTCCTCTGTGTCTGTTGTTCCTAACTCTGTGTTCCCTAACTGTCCTCTGTGTCTGCTGTTGTCTGTTTACTCTGGTTCCTAACTGTCCTCTGTGTCTGTTGTGTTGCAGGTTCCTAACTGTCCTCTGTGTCTGTTGAGAACTGTCCTCTGTGTCTGTTTAAGTTCCTAACTGTCCTCTGTGTCTGTTGTCTGGAACTGTCCTCTGTGTCTGTTTAGTTCCTAAGGTCTGTTTAGTTCCTAAGCAGGTCTGTTGTGTTCCTAACTGTCCTCTGTGTCTGGTGAGGTGAACTGTCCTCTGTGTCTGTTGTCTACCAGTGTCCTCTGTGTCTGTTGTCTGTCTGGTTCCTAACTGTCCTCTGTGTCTGTTGTCTATCTGAGTCCTCTGTGTCTGTTGTCTAACTGGTTCTGTCCTCTGTGTCTGTTGTCTGTCTGGTTCCTAACTGTTCCAACTGTCCTCTGTCTGTTAGCTGTGTCTGTTGTCTGTCTGGTTCCTAACTTTCCTCTGTGTCTATTGTCTGTCTGGTTCCTAACTTTCTGTGTCTGGTTCCTAACTGTCCTCTGTGAACAACTGTCCTCTGTGGCTGTTGTCTCTCTGGTTCCAACTTTCAGACACCACTACACTGGTCCCTAACTTCTTCTGTGTCTGTTGTCTCTCTGACCTAACTCCTGTGTCTGTTTACTTCCAATAAACCTGTGTCTGTTTAGTTCCCACCCTCAGGACCTGTTTAGTTCCAAAACTGTACTCTGTGCTGTTTAGTTCCTGACTATGCCAACTGTCCATGTCCTGTTGTCTGTTTAGTTCCTAACTGTCCTCTGGCTGTCCTCTGTGTCTGTTTACCAGTCCTCTGTGTCTGTTTAGTTCCTAACTGTCTTCTGAGGTTCCTAACTGTCCTCTGTGTCTGTTGTCCTCTGGTTCCTAACCCTCTGTGTCATGTTGTGTCTGCCAACTGTAGTGTCTGAGTCTGTGGTTCTCCCCATTCTGGTCAGTTTAGTTCCTAACTGTCCTCTGTGGCTGTCCCCTCTGTGGCTGTTGTCAGGGCTCCAGAGGACACCAGGACAGAGCACAGCTCCCTGGACAGGACCACTCCTGTTACAGATACTCTACTGATACTCAGGAGCACCAGGCAGAGCCCATCCTGGACCTGGCATCAACCATCCAGGCACCTACACCAAGGAGTTTCCTGGGAACCTTCAGACACCACTACACTCCACCCTGGCACCAACCATGCCAGGCACCAAACCCATGTCCCCAGGGCTGGACCAACCATCCCCAGGCACCAACCCTGGCATGGTGGCCAAGTGGAGGTGGTGCTCCCCATCCAGGCATCAACCATCCAGGCACCAACCACAGCTCCCTGGACAGGACCACCCTGTTAAGATACCATCTCAGGCAGAGCCCATCCTGGACCTGGCATCAACCATCCAGGCACCAACCCTGGCACCAACCATCCAGGCACCAACCATCCAGGCACCAACCATCCAGGCACCAACCCTGGCACCAACCATCCAGGCATCAACCATCCAGGCACCAACCATCCAGGCACCAACCATCCAGGCACCAACCCTGGCACCAACCATCCAGGCACCAACCCTGGCATCAACCATCCAGGCACCAACCATCCAGGCACCAACCATCCAGGCACCAACCCTGGCACCAACCCTGGCACCAACCATCCAGGCATCAACCATCCAGGCACCAACCATCCAGGCACCAACCATCCTGGCACCAACCATCCTGGCACCAACCATCCAGGCACCAACCATCCTGGCACCAACCCTGGCACCAACTCTGGCACCATGTCTGATCTAGCCAAGAAGAAGCTGCTCTCTCAGGTCAATGGAACCGCCCCTGGGCCATCTCTGCGAAATCACTACTCCATTGGCCCGCCCCACCCCTCATCAACACAAGCCTGGCTATTGGCAACGCAGAGGAGTCGGCCAGTCAGCCAATAGCAGGCTGTCAGAGTTCCTGCAGCACAGACACAGCTGTGGTCAAACGTCCGTCTGTCATCCAGCATGCCCAGAGCTTCAAGCCGCTGTTCTGCGAGACAGGGGAGAGGAGGGAGAGGGAGGGCCTGAACAGGAACATGTGTAAAACAGGGGAACCCTACTCTCCCTGTGACCTGACCCAGCCCAACCCTAACTCTCCCTGTGACCTGACCCAGCACCATCCTAACTCTCCCTGTGACCTGACCCAGCCCCATCCTAACTCTCCCTGTGACCTGACCCAGCCCCATCCTAACTCTCCCTGTGACCTGACCCAGCACCATCCTAACTCTCCCTGTGACCTGACCCAGCACCATCCTAACTTTCCCTGTGACCTTTACCTACGGAGTCCTGAGACGCCCCAACCTGGCCACATTACCAGATTCCTGCCTGACTTCTCCCACCCCCTCCACCCCCAGAACCTCCACAGTTTGTACAACCATACAGAGACACACGTCAGCCAGTTCATCAGCAGCAGGGAGAGGGAGACCGCCTTACCCAGGGATTGTGAGGCCGCGCCTGGCCCGGGAGGGCCGCGGTTCCCCTCCTCTAAACACCCCGACACAATGGGTCTGGGGGGCTACTGTGCCCGTATAAACCCCTGACCCCCAACCTGACCCCTCACACACTAAGAGACATGACGTCTCTCGTACAGACAAGCTCAGAAGACCAACCCACAGACTTAAGTCTTCCCAAGTCCTCTCCTCACAAACCTACCCCCTCCACTGCCATCCCCTCCCTTCACAACAACCCCCACCCCCATGCCCCTCCAGGATACTGGAAGGTTCTGTAGAGTCCCCCCCATGACCATGTCCTCCAGCCCCAGACACCCTGCAGACCCCCAGCCTAACCCCAGGGGGAAGACCCTGAATGGCCAGAGAGGAGGATGGGAGGACCAGGGGCTGGGACACAAGATGGAGGAGCTAAACAGACCAAGAATACGTCTAGGCACCAAGAATACGTCCAGACCCCAGAACAACGTGTGCACGGCGCGCCCACTGAAGAGGAGTCTGGAGGAGCGGGAGAACGGGCCCCCAGAGAGGAAGATCAGAGCTGTCAGTCCCATGCACTCCTCCTCTTCCTCCTCATCCTGTACAAGCAGGGACAGAGACAGGGAGGGCCACTCGGAGTGGAAGGTCAGGACCCCAGCACTGGAGGGGGTGGTACCAGCCGACCCCCAGCCAGCCCCGGCCCACAGCCTCCACCTACACATCAACTCCTTCGTGGAAGGACACAAGTTCCCCTTCCACTCCTCCCCCCTGTTCCCCGGGGGCCTCTACCCAGAGGCCTTCATCTCTCAGATCCAGGATATGTGTGAGGGCCTGGGCCCCCACAGGCCCCTGGGGTACCATCCCCTACAGTACCTGAAGAACCAGGCCGGCCTCTCTCCTCTGGTCCCGCCCTTCGCTTTCCACTCCTTCATGATGCAAAGACAGGCTCACAGCCCCGCCCACATGTACCGGCACCCTATGGGAGCCTCGTATGGGGAACTGTTGCATCATGGTCTACACCCCATGTCTTCCATGTCTGCCCTCAACACACAGCAACACCCAGACATCAGCCCCTCACAGCTCTCCTCTGTCAAACCAAACACCAAACTATCATAACCCTAACCCTCCCTTCAGAGCCTCACAGCTCTCCTCTGTCAAACCAAACACCAAACTATCATAACCCTAACCCTCCCTTCAGAGCCTCACAGCTCTCCTCTGTCAAACCAAACACCAAACTAATATAACCCTAACCCTCCCTTCAGAGCCTCACAGCTCCCTCTGTCAAACCAAACACCAAACTAATATAACCCTAACCCTCCCTTCAGAGCCTCACAGCTCTCCTCTGTCCACCCCAACACCAAACTATCCTAACTCAACCATTCCCTACAGACAAGTCGGAAGTTTACATACATCTTAGCCAAATACATTTAAACTCAGTTTTTCACAATTCCTGACGTTTAATCCTAGTAAAAATTCCCTGTCTTAGGTCAGTTAGAATCACCACTTTATTTTAAGAATGTGAAATGTCAGAATAATAGTAGAGAGAATTATTTATTTAACCTTTTATTTATTTCATCACATTCCCAGTGGGTCAGAAGTATATATACACTCAATGAGTATTTGGTAGCATTGCCTTTAAATTGTTTAAACTTGGGTCAAACGTTTTGGGTAGCCTTCCACAGGCTTCCCACAAAAAGTTGGGTGAATTTTGGCCCATTCCTCCTAACAGAGCTGGTGTAACTGAGTCAGGTTTGTAGGTCTCCTTGCTCGCACCCACCTTTTCAGTCCTGCCCACAACATTTCTATTCAGGGCTTTATGATGGCCGCTCCAATATGTTGACTTTGTTGTCCTTAAGCCATTTTGCCAAAACTTTGGAAGTATGTTTGGGGTCATTGTTCATTTGAAAGACCCATTTGCGACCAAGCTTTAACTTCCTGACTGATGTCTTAAGATGTTGCTTCAATATATCCACATAATTTTCCATCCTCATGATTTCATCTATTTTGTGAAGTGCACCAGTCCCTCCTGCAGCAAAACACCCCCACAACGTGATGCTGCTTCACGGTTGGGATGGTGTTCCTTGGCTTGCAAATCTCCCCCTTTTTCCTCCAACCACAACGATGGTGATTATGGCCAAACAGTTCTATTTTTGTTTCATCAGACCAGAGGACATTTCTCCAAAAAGTACGATCTTTGTCACCATGCGCAGTTGCAAACCGTAGTCTGGATTTTTTTATGGTGGTTTTGGGGCAGTGGCTTCTTCCTTCTTCCTTATGTCGATATAGGATTTGTTTTATTGTGGATATAGATACTTTTGCACCTGTTTCCTCCAGCATCTTCACAAGGTCCTTTGCTGTTGATCTGGGATTGATTTGCACTTTTCACACCAAAGTACGTTAATCTCTAGGAGACAGAACGCATCTCCTTCCTGAGCGGTATGACGGCTGCGTGGTCCCATGGTGTTTATACTTGCGTACTATTGTTTGTACAGATGAACATGGTACCTTCAGGTGTTTGGAAATTTCTCCCAAGGATGAACCAGACTTGTGGAGGTCTACAATTTTTTTTCTGAGGTCTTGGCTGATTTCTCTTGATCATCCCATGATGTCAAGTGAAGAGGCACTGAGTTTGAAGGTAGGCCTTGAAATACATCCACAGATACACCTCCAATTGACTCAAATGACGTCAATTAGCCTATCAGAAGCTTCTAAAGCCATGACATCATTTTCTGGAATTGTCCAAGTTGTTTAAAGGCACAGTCAACTTAGTGTATGTAAACTTCTGACCCACTGGAATTGTAATACAGTGAATTATAAATGAAATAATCTGTCTGTTAACAATTGTTGGAAAAATGTACTTGTGTTATGCAGAAAGTAGATGTCCGAACCGACTTGCCAAAACTATAGTTTGTTAAACAAGAAATGTGTAGAGTGGTTGAGAAACAAGTTTTAATGACTCCAACCTAAGTGTATGTAAACTTCTGACTTCAACTGTGTTCCTACAAACTATCCTAACTTAACCATTCCCTACAGACACAGGTATCCCAGCTGATGCAATTAGATAACAGATACCAAGGTTTACTCCCTAGTGTTTCTTAGACCTGGGAACCAGCTAAATATTTTTCCAAGTTTACCATTTGCACATATTTCTGAAAATGGGCCAACTGGGTTAACTGGGCCAACTGGGTTAACTGGGTAACTGGGCCAACTGGGTTAACTGGGATAACTGGGCCAACTGGGTAACTGGGCCAACTGGGTTAACTGGGCCAACTGGGTTAACTGGGTTAACTGGGCCAACTGGGTCAACTGGGCCAACTGGGTTAACTGTGTCTAGGCCAATGCAGAGGTGCTTGTACAGAAACAAAAAGGATTATTAGCTGCAACACTTTGTGTTATATTCACTGGCTACTGTAACTGTTGACTGGGTGTTGGAGAGGAGGGGGAGAGGAGGAGGAGGGGGAGGAAGAGGAGGGAGAGAGGAGGAGGAGGTGGGAGAGAGGGGGAGGAAGAGGAGGGAGAGGAGGAGGGGGAGGAAGAGGAGGGAGAGAGGAGGAGGTGGGGGAGGAAGAGGAGGGAGAGAGGAGGGAGGTGGGAGAGGAGCAGGAGAGAGGGGGAGGAAGAGGAAGAGGAGGAGGAGGCGGGGGAGGAGGAGGAGGAGGGGAGAGGAGAGGAGGAAGTGGAGGAGGGAGAGGAGGTCGGAGAATAGGAGGAGAGGGCGAGGGAGAGGGGGAGGAGGCGGGAGAGGAGGAGGAGAAGGTGGGGGAGGAGGGAGAGGGAGAGGAGGATGAGGAGGCGGGAGAGGAGGAGGAGGGCGAGAGGAGGAGGGGGGGGAGGAGGAGGAGGAGGCGGGAGGAGGAAGAGGGGGAGAGGAGGAGGGGGAGGGAGAGGGAGAGGAGGAGAAAAGGAGGAGGAGCAAGATGAGGAGGAGGAGGAGGAAGAGGGTTGAGGAGGAGGATATGGTGTAATATCAAGGACTACTTTCAGAGTCAGAAACTGACTTTATTTTCTGCAGGTATTTCATTGTGATCTATGTAAACTCAGAGGAAATATTTCAGGAGCTTGGCCACAGTTATTAAAGACTCAGCCAGAACACATTAAGACTTGAGGAGCACTTAGTTAAGCACACAAACCAAGTCCTTACTGATTGGTTCTTACTGACTGGTTCTTACTGACTGGTTCAACCAGAGGACGCCTTGTACTCTGAATCTGTTGGACATTTTAATGAAGACTGCGAAGACGACAATCATTTGAAACTGTTTTTCTGAAATTATGCAAAACATTTTGAAAAAATGCTGCCAGCATAAAAGGTTGGGTTTGGAAATAACGGAGGACAATATTCAATCAAAACCTGTAACTGGATTTCCATACATCAAAAAGGAATCCATAAATCAAACAATCCAATCCAAGACTTCAATAAACCCATGAAACAAAATGAAAATGTCTGTTTTAGACTTTCCTTGAAAATGTGGTGACCAGTTTTGATTGAATAGTTCCCTAGCAACACAATCTCACCATGGGTAGTCCATATTTCAGATGTGTGTTGGGAATGAAAACAAAATGTTTGGGGTAATATGGATTGTATATTTGCTCCAACAGTGTTTGGAGTAACACTCAAGGTTGCTATGTAACATTTCTTAAATGAGTAATAAACTATTTTATAACGTAACAAAAGGCTACAGTCTTTTATTCAAATAAAATAATTAATGTGATCACATTTTTATTTCCACATTTAGCCGTAACTAGAACACTTAGTCTGAATCCCAAATGGCTTCCTGTTCCCTATAGTGCCTTCAGAAGTACTGACTTATTCCACATTTAGCCGTAACTAGAACACTTAGCCTGCATCCCAAATGGCTTCCTGTTCCCTATAGTGCCTTCATTTAGCCGTGACTAGAACACTTAATATGCATCCCGAATGGCTTCCTGTTCCCTATAGTGCCATGGTCATCCCTACTACCTCTGATCTGGAGGACTCACTAAACAGAGAACATCCCTGGTCATCCCTACTGCCTCTGATCTGGAGGACTCACTAAACAGAGAACATCCCTGGTCATCCCTACTGCCTCTGATCTGGAGGACTCACTAAACAGAGAACATCCCTGGTCATCCCTACTGCCTCTGATCTGGAGGACTCACTAAACAGAGAACATTTACATTTACATTTAAGTCATTTAGCAGACGCTCTTATCCAGAGCGACTTACAAATTGGTGCATTCACCTTATGACATCCAGTGGAACAGTCACTTTACAATAGTGCATCTAAATCTTAAAGGGGGGTGAGAGGGAATACTTATCCTATCCTAGGTATTCCTGAAAGAGGTGGGGTTTCAGGTGTCTCCGGAAGGTGGTGATTGACTCCGCTGTCCTGGCGTCGTGAGGGAGTTTGTTCCACCATTGGGGGGCCAGAGCAGCGAACAGTTTTGACTGGGCTGAGCGGGAGCTGTACTTCCTCAGTGGTAGGGAGGCGAGCAGGCCAGAGGTGGATGAACGCAGTGCCCTTGTTTGGGTGTAGGGCCTGATCAGAGCCTGGAGGTACTGAGGTGCCGTTCCCCTCACAGCTCCGTGGGCAAGCACCATAGTCTTGTAGCGGATGCGAGCTTCAACTGGAAGCCAGTGGAGAGAACGGAGGAGCGGGTTGACGTGAGAGAACTTGGGAAGGTTGAACACCAGACGGGCTGCGGCGTTCTGGATGAGTTGAAGGGGTTTAATGGCACAGGCAGGGAGCCCAGCCAACAGCGAGTTGCAGTAATCCAGACGGGAGATGACAAGTGCCTGGATTAGGACCTGCGTCGCTTCCTGTGTGAGGCAGGGTCGTACTCTGCGGATGTTGTAGAGCATGAACCTACAGGAACGGGCCACCGCCTTGATATTGGTTGAGAACGACAGGGTGTTGTCCAGGATCACACCAAGGTTCTTAGCGCTCTGGGAGGAGGACACAATGGAGTTGTCAACCGTGATGGCGAGATCATGGAACGGGCAGTCCTTCCCCGGGAGGAAGAGCAGCTCCGTCTTGCCGAGGTTCAGCTTGAGGTGGTGATCCGTCATCCACACTGATATGTCTGCCAGACATGCAGAGATGCGATTCGCCACCTGGTCATCAGAAGGGGGAAAGGAGAAGATTAGTTGTGTGTCGTCTGCATAGCAATGATAGGAGAGACCATGTGAGGTTATGACAGAGCCAAGTGACTTGGTGTATAGCGAGAATAGGAGAGGGCCTAGAACAGAGCCCTGGGGGACACCAGTGGTGAGAGCGCGTGGTGAGGAGACAGATTCTCGCCACGCCACCTGGTAGGAGCGACCTGTCAGGTAGGACGCAATCCAAGCGTGGGCCGCGCCGGAGATGCCCAACTCGGAGAGGGTGGAGAGGAGGATCTGATGGTTCACAGTATCGAAGGCAGCCGATAGATCTAGAAGGATGAGAGCAGAGGAGAGAGAGTTAGCTTTAGCAGTGCGGAGCGCCTCCGTGATACAGAAGAGAGCAGTCTCAGTTGAATGACTAGTCTTGAAACCTGACTGATTTGGATCAAGAAGGTCATTCAGAGAGAGATAGCGGGAGAGCTGGAGAGAAAAGAAAGAAGGGATACTGGTCTGTAATTGTTGACATCGGAGGGATCGAGTGTAGGTTTTTTCAGAAGGGGTGCAACTCTCGCTCTCTTGAAGACGGAAGGGACGTAGCCAGCGGTCAGGGATGAGTTGATGAGCGAGGTGAGGTAAGGGAGAAGGTCTCCGGAAATGGTCTGGAGAAGAGGGGAGGGGATAGGGTCAAGCGGGCAGGTTGTTGGGCGGCCGGCCGTCACAAGATGCGAGATTTCATCTGGAGAGAGAGGGGAGAAAGAGGTCAGAGCACAGGGTAGGGCAGTGTGAGCAGAACCAGCGGTGTCGTTTGACTTAGCAAACGAGGATCGGATGTCGTCGACCTTCTTTTCAAAATGGTTGACGAAGTCGTCTGCAGAGAGGGAGGAGGGGGGGGGGAGGGGGAGGAGGATTCAGGAGGGAGGAGAAGGTGGCAAAGAGCTTCCTAGGGTTAGAGGCAGATGCTTGGAATTTAGCGTGGTAGAAAGTGGCTTTAGCAGCAGAGACAGAGGAGGAAAACGTAGAGAGGAGGGAGTGAAAGGATGCCAGGTCCGCAGGGAGGCGAGTTTTCCTCCATTTCCGCTCGACTGCCCGGAGCCCTGTTCTGTGAGCTCGCAATGAGTCATCGAGCCACGGAGCGGGAGGGGAGGACCGAGCCGGCCTGGAGGATAGGGGACATAGAGAGTCAAAGGATGCAGAGAGGGTGGAGAGGAGGGTTGAGGAGGCAGAATCAGGAGATAGGTTGGAGAATGTTTGAGCGGAGGGAAGAGATGATAGGATGGAAGAGGAGAGATTAGCGGGGGAGAGAGAGCGAAGGTTGGGACGGCGCGATACCATCCGAGTAGGGGCAGTGTGGGAGGTGTTGGATGAGAGCGAGAGGGAAAAGGATACAAGGTAGTGGTCGGAGACTTGGAGGGGTGTTGCAATGAGGTTAGTGGAAGAACAGCATCTAGTAAAGATGAGGTCGAGCGTATTGCCTGCCTTGTGAGTAGGGGGGGGAAGGTGAGAGGGTGAGGTCAAAAGAGGAGAGGAGTGGAAAGAAGGAGGCAGAGAGGAATGAGTCAAAGGTAGACATCGGGAGGTTAAAGTCGCCCAGAACTGGCATCAAGCTCATTGATGAACTCTCCGAGGGAACCTGGAGGGCGATAAATGATAAGGATGTTAAGCTTGAAAGGGCTGGTAACTGTGACAGCATGGAATTCAAAGGAGGCGATAGACAGATGGGTAAGGGGAGAAAGAGAGAATGACCACTTGGGAGAGATGAGGATCCTGGTGCCACCACCCCGCTGACCAGAAGCTCTCGGGGTGTGCGAGAACACGTGGGCGGACGAAGAGAGAGCAGTCGGAGTAGCAGTGTTGTCTGTGGTGATCCATGTTTCTCTATTTTTCAAACCAAATACTTTTAGACTTTTATTCAAGTAGTATTTCACTGGGTGACTTCCACTTTAACTTGAGCCAATTTCTAGTAAAGTATCTTTACTTTTACTCAAGTATGACAATTTGGTTATTTTTCCACCACCAAGGAGGTGGAGTCTCCTACTGACTGGTCTCTAATAGGACACTGAGGAGGTGGAGTCTCCTACTGACTGGTCTCTAATAGGACACTGAGGAGGTGGAGTCTCCTACTGACTGGTCTCTAATAGGACACTGAGGAGGTGGAGTCTCCTACTGACTGGTCTCTAATAGGACACTGAGGAGGTGGAGTCTCCTACTGACTGGTCTCTAATAGGACACTGAGGAGGTGGAGTCTCCTACTGACTGGTCTCTAATAGCACACTGAGGAGGTGGAGCCTCCTACTGGCTGGTCTCTATAGCACACTGAGGAAGTGGAGCCTCCTACTGGGTCTGGTCTCTATAGGACACTGAGGAGGTGGAGTCCTCTGGCTGGTCTCTACTGAGCTGGTCTCTATAGCACACTGAGGAGGTGGAGCCTCCTACTGGCTGGTCTCTATAGCACACTGAGGAGGTGGAGTCTCCTACTGACTGGTCTCTATAGCACACTGAGGAGGTGGAGCTTCCTACTGGCTGGTCTCTATAGCACACTGAGGAGGTGGAGTCTCCTACTGACTGGTCTCTATAGCACACTGAGGAGGTGGAGCCTCCTACTGGCTGGTCTCTATAGCACACTGAGGAGGTGGGGTCTCCTACTGACTGGTCTCTATAGCACACTGAGGAGGTGGAGTCTCCTACTGACTGGTCTCTATAGCACACTGAGGAGGTGGAGTCTCCTACTGACTGGTCTCTATAGCACACTGAGGAGGTGGAGCCTCCTACTGGCTGGTCTCTATAGCACACTGAGGAGGTGGAGTCTCCTACTGACTGGTCTCTATAGCACACTGAGGAGGTGGAGCGTCCTACTGGCTGGTCTCTATAGCACACTGAGGAGGTGGAGTCTCCTACTGACTGGTCTCTATAGCACACTGAGGAAGTGGAGCCTCCTACTGGCTGGTCTCTATAGCACACTGAGGAGGTGGGGTCTCCTACTGACTGGTCTCTAATAGGACACTGAGGAGGTGGAGCCTCCTACTGGCTGGTCTCTATAGCACACTGAGGAGGTGGAGGGCTGGTCTCTATAGCACACTGAGGAGGTGGGGCCTCCTACTGGCTGGTCTCTATAGCACACTGAGGAGGTGGAGCCTCCTACTGGCTGGTCTCTATAGCACACTGAGGAGGTGGAGCCTCCTCCTGGTCTCTACTGGCTTGTCTCTATAGCACACTGAGGAGGTGGAGTCTCCTACTGGCTGGTCTCTATAGGACACTGAGGAGGTGGAGTCTCCTACTGGCTGGTCTCTATAGGACACTGAGGAGGTGGAGTCTCCTACTGGCTGGTCTCTAGTAGGACACTGAGGAGGTGGAGTCTCCTACTGGCTGGTCTCTATAGGACACTGAGGAGGTGGAGCCTCCTACTGGCTGGTCTCTATAGGACACTGAGGAGGTGGAGTCTCCTACTGGCTTGGTCTCTATAGGACACTGAGGAGGTGGAGTCTCCTACTGGCTGGTCTCTATAGGACACTGAGGAGGTGGAGTCTCCTGGTCTCTATAGGACACTGAGTCTCTATGAGGTCTCTACACACTGAGGAGGTGGAGCCTCCTACTGGCTGGTCTCTAGTAGGACACTGAGGAGGTGGAGTCTCCTACTGGCTGGTCTCTATAGGACACTGAGGAGGTGGAGCCTCCTACTGGCTGGTCTCTATAGGACACTGAGGAGGTGGAGTCTCCTACTGTCTGGTCTCTATAGCACACTGAGGAGGTGGAGCCTCCTACTGGCTGGTCTATAAAAAGGACACTGAGGAGGTGGGGCCTCCTACTGGCTGGTCTCTATAGGACACTGAGGAGGTGGAGTCTCCTACTGGCTGGTCTCTATAGGACACTGAGGAGGTGGATCCTCCTACTGGCTGGTCTGTAATAGGACACTGAGGAGGTGGAGCCTCCTACTGGCTGGTCTCTAATAGGACACTGAGGAGGTGGAGCCTCCTACTGGCTGGTCTCTATAGGACACTGAGGAGGTGGAGTCTCCTACTGGCTGGTCTCTATAGGACACTGAGGAGGTGGGGCCTCCTACTGGCTGGTCTCTATAGCACACTGAGGAGGTGGAGCCCTACTGGCTGGCTCCTACTGGTCTCTATAGGACACTGAGGAGGTGGAGTCTCCTACTGGCTGGTCTCTATAGGACACTGAGGAGGTGGAGTCTCCTACTGGCTGGTCTCTAGTAGGACACTGAGGAGGTGGAGTCTCCTACTGGCTGGTCTCTATAGGACACTGAGGAGGTGGAGCCTCCTACTGGCTGGTCTCTATAGGACACTGAGGAGGTGGAGTCTCCTACTGGCTGGTCTCTATAGGACACTGAGGAGGTGGAGTCTCCTACTGGCTGGTCTCTATAGGACACTGAGGAGGTGGAGTCTCCTACTGGCTGGTCTCTATAGGACACTGAGGAGGTGGAGCCTCCTACTGGCTGGTCTCTATAGGACACTGAGGAGGTGGAGCCTCCTACTGGCTGGTCTCTATAGGACACTGAGGAGGTGGAGTCTCCTACAGGCTAGTCTCTATAGCACACTGAGGAGGTGGAGTCTCCTACTGGCTGGTCTCTAATAGGACATTGAGGAGGTGGAGCCTCCTACTGACTGGTCTCTATAGGACACTGAGGAGGTGGAGTCTCCTACTGGCTGGTCTCTATAGGACACTGAGGAGGTGGAGTCTCCTACTGGCTGGTCTCTATAGGACACTGAGGAGGTGGAGTCTCCTACTGGCTGGTCTCTATAGGACACTGAGGAGGTGGGGCCTCCTACTGGCTGGTCTCTATAGCACACTGAGGAGGTGGAGCCTCCTACTTGCTGGTCTCTATAGGACACTGAGGAGGTGGAGTCTCCTACTGGCTGGTCTCTATAGCACACTGAGGAGGTGGAGTCTCCTACTGGCTGGTCTCTAGTAGGACACTGAGGAGGTGGAGTCTCCTACTGGCTGGTCTCTATAGGACACTGAGGAGGTGGAGCCTCCTACTGACTGGTCTCTATAGGACACTGAGGAGGTGGAGTCTCCTACTGGCTGGTCTCTATAGCACACTGAGGAGGTGGAGTCTCCTACTGGCTGGTCTCTATAGCACACTGAGGAGGTGGAGTCTCCTACAGGCTGGTCTCTATAGCACACTGAGGAGGTGGAGCCTCCTACTAGCTGGTCTCTATAGCACACTGAGGAGGTGGAGCCTCCTACTGGCTGGTCTCTATAGGACACTGAGGAGGTGGAGTCTCCTACAGGCTAGTCTCTATAGCACACTGAGGAGGTGGAGTCTCCTACTAGCTGGTCTCTAATAGGACACTGAGGAGGTGGAGCCTCCTACTGACTGGTCTCTATAGGACACTGAGGAGGTGGAGCCTCCTACTGGCTGGTCTCTAATAGGTCACTGAGGAGGTGGAACCTCCTACTGGCTGGTCTCTAAAGGACACTGAGGAGGTGGAGCCTCCTACTGGCTGGTCTCTATAGGACACTGAGGAGGTGGAGCCTCCTACTGGCTGGTCTCCATAGGACACTGAGGAGGTGGAGCCTCCTACTGGCTGGTGTCTATAGGACACTGAGGAGGTGGAGTCCCCTACTGGCTGGTCTCTATAGGACACTCAGGACAGACAGCAGAGAGCTAGAGTAGGGCTCCCCTTTTAGGCTCAGTCTGGTCACTACCAGTATAGTTACTCTTCCAATCCTGACAGTGATAGCTGGAAAACAAAGCCTTTGGCTGGGACTGGACAGATGTTTATAATATATGCCATTTAGCAGACGCTTTTATCCAAAGCGACTTACAGTCATGTGTGCATACATTCTACGTATGGGTGGTCCCGGGGATCGAACCCACTACCCTGGCGTTACAAGCGCCATGCTCTACCAACCGAGCTACAGAAAGACGGTCTCTAATAGGACACTGAGGAGGTGGAACCTGTTTAGTCTCTCTATGAAGTCATTCATTAAACAGAGATGATTAGATCAGCATGTTGTCAGGGGAGAGGCTGGAATGTATTCTATCATGATTAAACCTCATGTACTGTAATGCACTGTCAGCAATGTGGACTCACAGTCAGCTATGGAGTCTCACTGTCAGCTACGGAGTCTCACTGTCAGCAATGTGGACTCACAGTCAGCTACGTAGTTTCACTGTCAGCTACGTTGTCTCACTGTCAGCTACGTAGTCTCACTGTCAGCTACGGAGTCTCACTGTCAGCTACGTAGTCTCACTGTCAGCTACGGAGTCTCTCTGTAAGCTACGGAGTCTCACTGTCAGCTACGTAGTCTCACTGTCAGCTACGGAGTCTCTCTGTAAGCTGGTGGAACGGTGGAACAAACTCCCTCACGACGCCAGGACAGCGGAGTCAATCACCACCTTCCGAAGACACCTGAAACCCCACCTCTTTAAGGAATACCTAGGATAGGATAAGTAATCCTTCCACCCCCTTTAAGATTTAGATGCACTATTGTAAAGTGACTGTTCCACTGGATGTCATAAGGTGAATGCACCAATTTGTAAGTCGCTCTGGATAAGAGCGTCTGCTAAATGACTTAAATGTAAATGTAAATGTAAGCTACGGAGTCTCACTGTCAGCTACGTTGTCTCACTGTCAGCTACGTTGTCTCACTGTCAGCTACGGAGTCTCACTGTAAGCTACGGAGTCTCACTGTCAGCTACGTTGTTTCACTGTAAGCTATGTAGTCTCACTGTCAGCTACGTTGTTTCACTGTCAGCTACGGAGTCTCACAGTCAGCTACGTAGTTTCACTGTCAGCTACAGAGTCACTGTCAGCTATGGAGTTTCACTGTAACAATACAGCCTGCTGATCATAGTGTAACAATACAGCCTGCTGATCATAGTGTACTGTAACAATACAGCCTGCTGATCATAGTGTACTATAACAATACAGCCTGCTGATCATAGTGTACTGTAACAATACAGCCTGCTGATCATAGTGTAACAATACAGCCTGCTGATCATAGTGTACTGTAACAATACAGCCTGCTGATCATAGTGTACTGTCACAATACAGCCTACTGATCATAGTGTAACAATACAGCCTGCTGATCATAACAATACAGTGTAACAATACAGCCTGCTGATCATAGTGTAACAATACAGCCTGCTGATCATAGTGTAACAATACAGCCTGCTGATCATAGTGTAACAATACAGCCTGCTGATCATAGTGTAGTGTAACTATACAGCCTGCTGATCATAGTGTAGTGTAACTATACAGCCTGCTGATCATAGTGTAACAATACAGCCTGATGATCATAGTGTAACAATACAGCCTGCTGATCATAGTGTAACAATACAGCCTGCTGATCATAGTGTACTGTAACAATACAGCCTGCTGATCATAGTGTACTGTAACAATACAGCCTGCTGATCATAGTGTACTGTAACAATACAGCCTGCTGATCATAGTGTAACAATACAGCCTGCTGATCATAGTGTACTGTAACAATACAGCCTGCTGATCATAGTGTAACAATACAGCCTGCTGATCATAGTGTAACAATACAGCCTGCTGATCATAGTGTAACAATACAGCCTGCTGATCATAGTGTAACAATACAGCCTGCTGATCATAGTGTAACAATACAGCCTGCTGATCATAGTGTACTGTCACAATACAGCCTACTGATCATAGTGTAACAATACAGCCTGCTGATCATAGTGTAACAATACAGCCTGCTGATCATAGTGTAACAATACAGCCTGCTGATCATAGTGTAACAATACAGCCTGCTGATCATAGTGTAACAATACAGCCTGCTGATCATAGTGTAGTGTAACAATACAGCCTGCTGATCAGCCAATGCTGATCATAGTGTAACTGTAACAATACAGCCTGCTGATCATAGTGTAACAATACAGCCTGATGATCATAGTGTAACAATACAGCCTGCTGATCATAGTGTAACAATACAGCCTGCTGATCATAGTGTACTGTAACAATACAGCCTGCTGATCATAGTGTACTGTAACAATACAGCCTGCTGATCATAGTGTACTGTAACAATACAGCCTGCTGATCATAGTGTAGCCTGTGAAACAATACAGCCTGCTGATCATAGTGTAACAATGTACAGCCTGCTGATCATAGTGTACTGTAACAATACAGCCTGCTGATCATAGTGTACTGTAACAATACAGCCTACTGATCATAGTGTAACAATACAGCCTGCTGATCATAGTGTAACAATACAGCCTGCTGATCATAGTGTAACAATACAGCCTGCTGATCATAGTGTAACAATACAGCCTGCTGATCATAGTGTAACAATACAGCCTGCTGATCATAGTGTAGTGTAACTATACAGCCTGCTGAACATAGTGTACTGTAACAATACAGCCTGCTGATCATAGTTTAACAATACAGCCTGCTGATCATAGTGTACTGTAACAATACAGCCTGCTGATCATAGTGTACTGTCACAATACAGCCTGCTGATCATAGTGTACTATAACAATACAGCCTGCTGATCATAGTGTACTGTAACAATACAGCCTGCTGATCATAGTGTAACAATACAGCCTGCTGATCATAGTGTACTGTAACAATACAGCCTGCTAATCATAGTGTACTGTCACAATACAGCCTACTGATCATAGTGTAACAATACAGCCTGCTGATCATAGTGTAACAATACAGCCTGCTGATCATAGTGTAACAATACAGCCTGCTGATCATAGTGTAACAATACAGCCTGCTGATCATAGTGTAGTGTAACTATACAGCCTGCTGATCATAGTGTACGGTAACAATACAGCCTGCTGATCATAGTGTACTGTAACAATACAGCATGCTGATCATAGTGTAACAATACAGCCTACTGATCATAGTGTACTGTAACAATACAGCCTGCTGATCATAGTGTAACAATACAGCCTGCTGATCATAGTGTACTGTAACAATACAGCCTGCTGATCATAGTGTAACAATACAGCCTGATGATCATAGTGTAACAATACAGCCTGCTGATCATAGTGTAACAATACAGCCTGCTGATCATAGTGTACTGTAACAATACAGCCTGCTGATCATAGTGTACTGTAACAATACAGCCTGCTGATCATAGTGTACTGTAACAATACAGCCTGCTGATCATAGTGTAACAATACAGCCTGCTGATCATAGTGTAACAATACAGCCTGCTGATCATAGTGTAACAATACAGCCTGCTGATCATAGTGTAACAATACAGCCTGCTGATCATAGTGTAACAATACAGCCTGCTGATCATAGTGTAACAATACAGCCTGCTGATCATAGTGTACTGTCACAATACAGCCTACTGATCATAGTGTAACAATACAGCCTGCTGATCATAGTGTAACAATACAGCCTGCTGATCATAGTGTAACAATACAGCCTGCTGATCATAGTGTAACAATACAGCCTGCTGATCATAGTGTAACAATACAGCCTGATGATCATAGTGTAGTGTAACTATACAGCCTGCTGATCATAGTGTACTGTAACAATACAGCCTGCTGATCATAGTGTAACAATACAGCCTGATGATCATAGTGTAACAATACAGCCTGCTGATCATAGTGTAACAATACAGCCTGCTGATCATAGTGTACTGTAACAATACAGCCTGCTGATCATAGTGTACTGTAACAATACAGCCTGCTGATCATAGTGTACTGTAACAATACAGCCTGCTGATCATAGTGTACTGTAACAATACAGCCTGCTGATCATAGTGTAACAATACAGCCTGCTGATCATAGTGTACTGTAACAATACAGCCTGCTGATCATAGTGTAGTGTCACAATACAGCCTGCTGATCATAGTGTAACAATACAGCCTGCTGATCATAGTGTACTGTAACAATACAGCCTGCTGATCATAGTGTACTGTAACAATACAGCCTGCTGATCATAGTGTACTGTAACAATACAGCCTACTGATCATAGTGTAACAATACAGCCTGCTGATCATAGTGTAACAATACAGCCTACTGATCATAGTGTAACAATACAGCCTGCTGATCATAGTGTACTGTAACAATACAGCATGCTGTTCATAGTGTAACAATACAGCCTGCTGATCATACTGTAACAATACAGCCTGCTGATCATAGTGTACTGTAACAATACAGCATGCTGATCATAGTGTAACAATACAGCCTACTGATCATAGTGTACTGTAACAATACAGCCTGCTGATCATAGTGTCACAATACAGCCTGCTGATCATAGTGTAACAATACAGCCTGCTGATCATAGTGTAACAATACAGCCTGCTGATCATAGTGTACTGTAACAATACAGCCTGCTGATCATAGTGTACTGTAACAATGCAGCCTGCAGATCATAGTGTAACAATACAGCCTGCTGATCATAGTGTAACAATACAGCCTGCTGATCATAGTGTAACGATACAGCCTGCTGATCATAGTGTAACAATACAGCCTGCTGATCATAGTGTAACAATACAGCCTGCTGATCATAGTGTAACAATACAGCCTGCTGATCATAGTGTAGTGTAACTATACAGCCTGCTGAACATAGTGTACTGTAACAATACAGCCTGCTGATCATAGTTTAACAATACAGCCTGCTGATCATAGTGTACTGTAACAATACAGCCTGCTGATCATAGTGTACTGTCACAATACAGCCTGCTGATCATAGTGTACTGTAACAATACAGCCTGCTGATCATAGTGTAACAATACAGCCTGCTGATCATAGTGTAACAATACAGCCTGCTGATCATAGTGTAACAATACAGCCTGCTGATCATAGTGTAACAATACAGCCTGCTGATCATAGTGTAACAATACAGCCTGCTGATCATAGTGTAACAATACAGCCTGCTGATCATAGTGTGACACAATACAGCCTGCTGATCATAGTGTAACAATACAGCCTGCTGATCATAGTGTAGTGTAACTATACAGCCTGCTGATCATAGTGTACTGTAACAATACAGCCTGCTGATCATAGTGTAACAATACAGCCTGATGATCATAGTGTAACAATACAGCCTGCTGATCATACTGTAACAATACAGCCTGCTGATCATAGTGTACTGTAACAATACAGCCTGCTGATCATAGTGTACTGTAACAATACAGCCTGCTGATCATAGTGTAACAATACAGCCTGCTGATCATAGTGTACTGTAACAATACAGCCTGCTGATCATAGTGTACTGTCACAATACAGCCTGCTGATCATAGTGTACTGTAACAATACAGCCTGCTGATCATAGTGTAACAATACAGCCTGCTGATCATAGTGTAACAATACAGCCTGCTGATCATAGTGTAACAATACAGCCTGCTGATCATACTGTAACAATACAGCCTGCTGATCATAGTGTAACAATACAGCCTGCTGATCATAGTGTACTGTAACAATACAGCCTGCTGATCATGGTGTACTGTAACAATACAGCCTGCTGACCATAGTGTAACAATACGGCCTGCTGATCATAGTGTACTGTAACAATACAGCCTGCTGACCATAGTGTACTGTAACAATACAGCCTGCTGACCATAGTGTAACAATACAGCCTGCTGATCATAGTGTACTGTAACAATATAGCCTGCTGATCATAGTGTAACAATACAGCCTGCTGATCATAGTGTACTGTAACAATACAGCCTGCTGATCATAGTGTAACAATACAGCCTGCTGATCATAGTGTACTGTAACAATACAGCCTGCTGATCATAGTGTACTGTAACAATACAGCCTGCTGATCATAGTGTACTGTAACAATACAGCCTGCTGATCATAGTGTACTGTAACAATACAGCCTGCTGATCATAGTTGTGTTTTATATGGGTCTCATGGTGCCAGAATATTATCTGTACTTTCTGTGTCTTTCATGTTAGCCTGGTGGTAGAAACTGTCTGTACTCTATGGGTGTCTTTCATGTTAGCCTGGTGGTAGAAACTGTCTGTACTGTCTGTGTCTTTCATGTTAGCCTGGTGGTAGAAACTGTCTGTACTGTCTGTGTCTTTCATGTTAGCCTGGTGGTAGAAACCGTCTGTACTCTATGGGTGTCTTTCATGTTAGCCTGGTGGTAGAAACTGTCTGTACTGTCTGTGTCTTTCATGTTAGCCTGGTGTGGTGGTAGAAACCGTCTGTACTCTATGGGTGTCTTTCATGTTAGCCTGGTAGTAGAAACTGTCTGTACTGTCTGTGACTTTCATGTTAGCCTGGTGGTAGAAACTGTCTGTACTGTCTCTGTCTTTCATGTTAGCCTGGTGGTAGAAACTGTCTGTACTGTCTGTGTCTTTCATGTTAGCCTGGTGTGGTGGTAGAAACCGTCTGTGCTGTCTCTAGGTCTTTCATGTTAGCCTGGTGGTAGAAACCGTCTGTACTGTCTCTAGGTCTTTCATGTTAGCCTGGTGGTAGAAACCGTCTGTACTGTCTCTAGGTCTTTCATGTTAGCCTGGTGGTAGAAACCGTCTGTACTGTCTCTAGGTCTTTCATGTTAGCCTGGTGGTAGAAACCGTCTGTACTGTCTCTAGGTCTTTCATGTTAGCCTGGTGGTAGAAACCGTCTGTACTGTCTGTGTCTTTCATGTTAGCCTGGTGGTAGAAACCGTCTGTACTGTCTCTAGGTCTTTCATGTTAGCCTGGTGGTAGAAACCGTCTGTACTGTCTCTGTCTTTCATGTTAGCCTGGTGGTAGAAACCGTCTGTACTGTCTCTAGGTCTTTCATGTTAGCCTGGTGGTAGAAACCGTCTGTACTGTCTCTGTCTTTCATGTTAGCCTGGTGGTAGAAACCGTCTGTACTGTCTCTGTCTTTCATGTTAGCCTGGTGGTAGAAACCGTCTGTACTGTCTCTAGGTCTTTCATGTTAGCCTGGTGGTAGAAACCGTCTGTACTGTCTCTAGGTCTTTCATGTTAGCCTGGTGGTAGAAACCGTCTGTACTGTCTCTAGGTCTTTCATGTTAGCCTGGTGGTAGAAACCGTCTGTACTGTCTCTAGGTCTTTCATGTTAGCCTGGTGGTAGAAACCGTCTGTACTGTCTCTAGGTCTTTCATGTTAGCCTGGTGGTAGAAACCGTCTGTACTGTCTCTAGGTCTTTCATGTTAGCCTGGTGGTAGAAACCGTCTGTACTGTCTCTAGGTCTTTCATGTTAGCCTGGTGGGAGATCCAGACCTTTCTGGATTCATTTCACCTGTTTGTTGAATTGCCCATCCATTCTGTGTGTGTGTGTGTGTGTGTGTGTGTGTGTGTGTGTGTGTGTGTGTGTGTGTGTGTGTGTGTGTGTGTGTGTGTGTGTGTGTGTGTGTGTGTGTGTGTGTGTGTGTGTGTGTGTGTGTGTGTGTGTGTGTGTGTGTGTGTGTGTGTGTGTGTGTGTGTACTACAATGATACACTGTACTTCTTTACTACAGAGGAAGGGAAGAAAGAGAATTGATGATGTCAAGGACCAGTACATCACAGTCTCTCTCTCTCCCTCCCCCTCTTTCTTTCTCTCTCCCTCCCCCTCTTTCTTTCTCTCTCCCTCCCCCTCTTTCTCTCTCTCTCCCTCCCCCTCTTTCTTTCTCTCTCCCTCCCCCTCTCTCTTTTTATCTCTCTCCCCTCTCTCCCTCTCTCGGTCCTCTCTCTCGCTCTCTCTCTCTCTCTCTCTCTCTCTCTCTCTCTCTCTCTCTCTCTCTCTCTCTCTCTCTCTCTCTCTCTCTCTCTCTCTCTCTCTCTCTCCCTCTCTTTTTTATCTCTCTCCCCCCTCTCCCTCTCTCTCTCTCTTTCTCTTTCTCTCTCTCAAAGCTGTGGACTTCTCAAGGAGGAGGGTCATTTTCAAAGCTGTGATTTGTGAGATGTCAGTCCGGTCCATTCCGGTAGAGAGTGGTCACTCTGTCACATCTGTGATAATGTGTTGTGAGTGATGTGACAGAGCAGTGGAGTGTGAAACAGACTCTTGTCTCCTTCTAGCCTCAACAGAAACCATTGAGCCGGTCTGGCTGGTGAAGCCCAGACGTAATAACAGCATTTGTATGTTGTACTCTTTCATATAGTGAAGGTCTGGCAACACATCACAGAGCTCTTCTCCAGCCAAACATCTGAGACTCCTTTCTCTCTCTGTCCTCAGCCTTCAGCTGACTTCTTACAAACCCCCCTTGATGCTCCAAACCCCTCCTCTTCTCTCCTTCTCCCATTTCTTCCCTCCTCCCCTCCTCCCCTCATCTTCTCTCCTTCTTCCCTCCTCCTCCCCTCCTCTTCTCTCCTTCTCCCCTCTCTTCTCTCCTTCTCCCCTCTCTTCTCCCCTTCTCCCCTCTCTTCTCTCCTCCTCCCCTTTCTTCCCTCCTCCTCCCCTCCTCTTCTCTCCTTCTCCCCTCCTCTTCTCTCCTTCTCCTCTCTCTTCTCTCCTTCTCCCCTCCTCTTCTCTCTCTTCTCCCCTCTCTTCTCTCCTCCTCCCCTCCTCTTCTCTCCTTCTCCCCTCTCTTCTCTCCTTCTCCCTTCCTCTTTTCTCCTCCTCCCCTCCTCTTCTCTCCTTCTCCCCTCTCTTCTCTCCTTCTCCCCTCCTCTTCTCTCCTCCTCCCCTCCTCTTCTCTCCTTCTCCCCTCTCTTCTCTCCTTCTCCCCTCCTCTTCTCACCTTCTCCCCTCTCTTCTCTCCTTCTCCCCTCCCTTCTCCCCTCTCTTCTCTCCTCCTCCCCTTTCTTCCCTCCTCCTCCCCTCCTCTTCTCTCCTTCTCCCCTCCTCTTCTCTCCTTCTCCTCTCTCTTCTCTCCTTCTCCCCTCCTCTTCTCTCCTTCTCCCCTCCTCTTCTCTCCTTCTCCCCTCCTCTTCTCTCCTTCTCCCCTCCTCTTCTCTCCTTCTCCTCTCTCTTCCCTCCTCCCCTCCTACCCCTCCTCTTCTTCTTCCCTCCTCCTCCCCTCCTCTTCTCTCCTTCTCCCCTCTCTTCTCCCCTTCTCCCCTCTCTTCTCTCCTCCTCCCCTTTCTTCCCTCCTCCTCCCCTCCTCTTCTCTCCTTCTCCCCTCCTCTTCTCTCCTTCTCCTCTCTCTTCTCTCCTTCTCCCCTCTCTTCTCCCCTTCTCCCCTCTCTTCTCTCCTCCTCGCCTTTCTTCCCTCCTCCTCCCCTCCTCTTCTCTCCTTCTCCCCTCCTCTTCTCTCCTTCTCCTCTCTCTTCTCTCCTTCTCCCCTCTCTTCTCTCCTCTCTTCTCTCCTCCTCCTCTCTCTTCCCTCCTCCTCCCCTTTCTTCCCTCCTCCTCCCCTCCTCTTCTCTCCTTCTCCCGTCTCTTCTCTCCTTCTCCCCTCTCTTCTCTCCTCCTCCCCTCTCTTCTCTCCTCCTCCCCTTTCTTCCCTCCTCCTCCCCTCCTCTTCTCTCCTTCTCCCCTCCTCTTCTCTCCTCCTCCCCTTTCTTCCCTCCTCCTCCTCTTTCTTCCCTCCTCTCTCCCTTTCCCGCAATACATTCTCTCATTGTTAATTGTTTCCACGGAAGTTATTACAATTCAGAATATTCCAAAAGAGAGCGGCTGGCCGGCTGTGGAATGTGAGACGTGTGAGAAAGTTCATGGTCAGAGAGAGTCTGTTGAGTCGTCTACAGGAAGCTGCTCTGTAACCCAACACCACAGAGCAGGTAAATCACTATGTTGAGTCTGTAACCCAACATCACAGAGCAGGTAAATCACTATGTTGAGTCTGTAACCTAACACCACAGAGCAGGTAAATCACTATGTTGAGTCTGTAACCCAACATCACAGAGCAGGTAAATCACTATGTTGAGTCTGTAACCCAACATCACAGAGCAGGTAAATCACTATGTTGAGTCTGTAACCCAACATCACAGAGCAGGTAAATCACTATGTTGAGTCTGTAACCCAACACCACAGAGCAGGTAAATCACTATGTTGAGTCTGTAACCCATCATAGAGCAGGTAAATCACTATGTTGAGTCTGTAACCCATCATAGAGCAGGTAAATCACTATGTTGAGTCTATTACCCAACATCACAGAGCAGGTAAATCACTATGTTGAGTCTGTAACCCATCACAGAGCAGGTAAATCACTATGTTGAGTCTATTACCCAACATCACAGAGCAGGTAAATCACTATGTTGAGTCTGTAACCCAACACCACAGAGCAGGTAAATCACTATGTTGAGTCTATTACCCAACATCACAGAGCAGGTAAATCACTATGTTGAGTCTGTAACCCATCACAGAGCAGGTAAATCACTATGTTGAGTCTATTACCCAACATCATAGAGCAGGTAAATCACTATGTTGAGTCTATTACCCAACATCATAGAGCAGGTAAATCACTATGTTGAGTCTATTACCCAACATCATAGAGCATAACTCCTGCAGAATTAAGCGTTTTTTGCAGTAAAATGAACAGGAGTGGAGAAATATGATTTATTTATTTATCTCTGCATCTTGAGATGTTCAGTTACTTAAAAGTGTCATAAAAGCTGATGGTATTTCAACCACATCTATTTTTGTATTTTCTCACCAGTCCCTGGAAACGTCTTTGCTCCGAGAAAGATGACAGAGAACTTGACCAATGTCAACTAGATTGAAGCTTCAGGGGATATGCTACAGCGAGACGTCAGGGGATATGCTACAGCGAGACGTCAGGGGATATGCTACAGCGAGACGTCAGGGGATATGCTACAGCGAGACGTCAGGGGATATGCTACAGCGAGACGTCAGGGGATATGCTACAGCGAGACGTCAGGGGATATGCTACAGCGAGACGTCAGGGGATATGCTACAGCGAGACGTCAGGGGATATGCTACAGCGTGACGTCAGGGGATATGCTACAGCGTGACGTCAGGGGATATGCTACAGCGTGACGTCAGGGGATATGCTACAGCGAGACGTCAGGGGATATGCTACAGCGAGACGTCAGGGGATATGCTACAGCGAGACGTCAGGGGATATGCTACAGCGAGACGTCAGGGGATATGCTACAGCGAGACGTCAGGGGATATGCTACAGCGAGACGTCAGGGGATATGCTACAGCGTGACAAGACGTCAGGGGATATGCTACAGCGAGACGTCAGGGGATATGCTACAGCGAGACGTCAGGGGATATGCTACAGCGAGACGTCAGGGGATATGCTACAGCGAGACGTCAGGGGTTATGCTACAGCGTGACGTCAGGGGATATGCTACAGCGAGACGTCAGGGGATATGCTACAGCGAGACGTCAGGGGATATGCTACAGCGTGACAAGACGTCAGGGGATATGCTACAGCGAGACGTCAGGGGATATGCTACAGCGAGACGTCAGGGGATATGCTACAGCGAGACGTCAGGGGATATGCTACAGCGAGACGTCAGGGGATATGCTACAGCGAGACGTCAGGGGATATGCTACAGCGAGACGTCAGGGGATATGCTACAGCGAGACGTCAGGGGATATGCTACAGCGAGACGTCAGGGGATATGCTACAGCGAGACGTCAGGGGATATGCTACAGCGAGACGTCAGGGGATATGCTACAGCGAGACGTCAGGGTTATGCTACAGCGAGACGTCAGGGGATATGCTACAGCGAGACGTCAGGGGATATGCTACAGCGAGACGTCAGGGGATATGCTACAGCGAGACGTCAGGGGATATGCTACAGCGAGACGTCAGGGGATATGCTACAGCGTGACGTCAGGGGATATGCTACAGCGTGACGTCAGGGGATATGCTACAGCGAGACGTCAGGGGATATGCTACAGCGAGACGTCAGGGGTTATGCTACAGCGAGACGTCAGGGGATATGCTACAGCGAGACGTCAGGGGATATGCTACAGCGAGACGTCAGGGGATATGCTACAGCGAGACGTCAGGGGATATGCTACAGCGAGACGTCAGGGTTATGCTACAGCGAGACGTCAGGGGATATGCTACAGCGAGACGTCAGGGGATATGCTACAGCGAGACGTCAGGGGATATGCTACAGCGAGACGTCAGGGGATATGCTACAGCGTGACGTCAGGGGATATGCTACAGCGAGACGTCAGGGGATATGCTACAGCGAGACGTCAGGGGATATGCTACAGCGAGACGTCAGGGGTTATGCTACAGCGAGACGTCAGGGGATATGCTACAGCGAGACGTCAGGGGATATGCTACAGCGAGACGTCAGGGGTTATGCTACAGCGAGACGTCAGGGGATATGCTACAGCGAGACGTCAGGGGTTATGCTACAGCGAGACGTCAGGGGATATGCTACAGCGAGACGTCAGGGGTTATGCTACAGCGAGACGTCAGGGGATATGCTACAGCGAGACGTCAGGGGATATGCTACAGCGAGACGTCAGGGGATATGCTACAGCGAGACGTCAGGGGATATGCAACAGCGTGACGTCAGGGGATATGCTACAGCGTGACGTCAGGGGATATGCTACAGCGAGACGTCAGGGGATATGCTACAGCGAGACGTCAGGGGTTATGCTACAGCGAGACGTCAGGGGATATGCTACAGCGAGACGTCAGGGGATATGCTACAGCGAGACGTCAGGGGATATGCTACAGCGAGACGTCAGGGGATATGCTACAGCGAGACGTCAGGGGTTATGCTACAGCGAGACGTCAGGGGATATGCTACAGCGAGACGTCAGGGGATATGCTACAGCGAGACGTCAGGGGATATGCTACAGCGAGACGTCAGGGGATATGCTACAGCGAGACGTCAGGGGATATGCTACAGCTATGCTACAGCGAGACGTCAGGGGATATGCTACAGCGAGACGTCAGGGGATATGCTACAGCGAGACGTCAGGGGATATGCTACAGCGAGGCGTCAGGGGATATGCTACAGCGAGACGTCAGGGGATATGCTACAGCGAGACGTCAGGGGATATGCTACAGCGAGACGTCAGGGGATATGCTACAGCGAGACGTCAGGGGATATGCTACAGCGAGACGTCAGGGGATATGCTACAGCGAGACGTCAGGATATGCTACAGCGAGACGTCAGGGGATATGCTACAGCGTGACGTCAGGGGATATGCTACAGCGAGACGTCAGGGGATATGCTACAGCGAGACGTCAGGGGATATGCTACAGCGTGACGTCAGGGGATATGCTACAGCGTGGCGTCAGGGGATATGCTACAGCGTGACGTCAGGGGATATGCTACAGCGAGACGTCAGGGATATGCTACAGCGAGACGTCAGGGGATATGCTACAGCGAGACGTCAGGGGATATGCTACAGCGAGACGTCAGGGGATATGCTACAGCGAGACGTCAGGGGATATGCTACAGCGAGGCGTCAGGGGATATGCTACAGCGAGACGTCAGGGGATATGCTACAGCGAGACGTCAGGGGATATGCTACAGCGAGACGTCAGGGGATATGCTACAGCGAGACGTCAGGGGATATGCTACAGCGAGACGTCAGGGGATATGCTACAGCGAGACGTCAGGGATATGCTACAGCGAGACGTCAGGGGATATGCTACAGCGAGACGTCAGGGGATATGCTACAGCGAGACGTCAGGGGATATGCTACAGCGAGACGTCAGGGGATATGCTACAGCGTGACGTCAGGGGATATGCTACAGCGTGACGTCAGGGGATATGCTACAGCGAGACGTCAGGGGATATGCTACAGCGAGACGTCAGGGGATATGCTACAGCGAGACGTCAGGGGATATGCTACAGCGAGACGTCAGGGGATATGCTACAGCGAGACGTCAGGGGATATGCTACAGCGAGACGTCAGGGGATATGCTACAGCGAGACGTCAGGGGATATGCTACAGCGAGACGTCAGGGGATATGCTACAGCGAGACGTCAGGGGATATGCTACAGCGAGACGTCAGGGGATATGCTACAGCGAGACGTCAGGGGATATGCTACAGCGAGACGTCAGGGATATGCTACAGCGAGACGTCAGGGGATATGCTACAGCGAGACGTCAGGGGATATGCTACAGCGTGACGTCAGGGGATATGCTACAGCGTGACGTCAGGGGATATGCTACAGCGAGACGTCAGGGGATATGCTACAGCGAGACGTCAGGGGATATGCTACAGCGAGACGTCAGGGGATATGCTACAGCGAGACGTCAGGGGATATGCTACAGCGAGACGTCAGGGGATATGCTACAGCGAGACGTCAGGGGATATGCTACAGCGAGACGTCAGGGGATATGCTACAGCGAGACGTCAGGGGATATGCTACAGCGAGACGTCAGGGGATATGCTACAGCGAGACGTCAGGGGATATGCTACAGCGAGACGTCAGGGGATATGCTACAGCGAGACGTCAGGGGATATGCTACAGCGAGACGTCAGGGGATATGCTACAGCGAGACGTCAGGGGATATGCTACAGCGTGACAAGACGTCAGGGGATATGCTACAGCGAGACGTCAGGGGATATGCTACAGCGAGACGTCAGGGATATGCTACAGCGAGACGTCAGGGGATATGCTACAGCGAGACGTCAGGGGTATGCTACAGTGTGACGTCAGGGGATATGCTACAGCGAGACGTCAGGGGATATGCTACAGCGAGACGTCAGGGGATATGCTACAGCGTGACAAGACGTCAGGGGATATGCTACAGCGAGACGTCAGGGGATATGCTACAGCGAGACGTCAGGGGATATGCTACAGCGAGACGTCAGGGGATATGCTACAGCGAGACGTCAGGGGATATGCTACAGCGAGACGTCAGGGGATATGCTACAGCGAGACGTCAGGGGATATGCTACAGCGAGACGTCAGGGGATATGCTACAGCGAGACGTCAGGGGATATGCTACAGCGAGACGTCAGGGGATATGCTACAGCGAGACGTCAGGGGATATGCTACAGCGAGACGTCAGGGGATATGCTACAGCGAGACGTCAGGGGATATGCTACAGCGAGACGTCAGGGGATATGCTACAGCGAGACGTCAGGGGATATGCTACAGCGTGACGTCAGGGGATATGCTACAGCGTGACGTCAGGGGATATGCTACAGCGAGACGTCAGGGGATATGCTACAGCGAGACGTCAGGGGTTATGCTACAGCGAGACGTCAGGGGATATGCTACAGCGAGACGTCAGGGGATATGCTACAGCGAGACGTCAGGGGATATGCTACAGCGAGACGTCAGGGGATATGCTACAGCGAGACGTCAGGGGTTATGCTACAGCGAGACGTCAGGGGATATGCTACAGCGAGACGTCAGGGGATATGCTACAGCGAGACGTCAGGGGATATGCTACAGCGAGACGTCAGGGGATATGCTACAGCGTGACGTCAGGGGATATGCTACAGCGAGACGTCAGGGGATATGCTACAGCGAGGCGTCAGGGGATATGCTACAGCGAGGCGTCAGGGGTTATGCTACAGCGAGCGTCAGGGGATATGCTACAGCGAGCGTCAGGGGATATGCTACAGCGAGACGTCAGGGGATATGCTACAGCGGACGTCAGGGGATATGCTACAGCGAGACGTCAGGGGATATGCTACAGCGAGACGTCAGGGGATATGCTACAGCGAGGCGTCAGGGGATATGCTACAGCGAGACGTCAGGGGATATGCTACAGCGAGACGTCAGGGATATGCTACAGCGAGACGTCAGGGGATATGCTACAGCGTGACGTCAGGGGATATGCTACAGCGTGACGTCAGGGGATATGCTACAGCGAGACGTCAGGGGATATGCTACAGCGAGACGTCAGGGGATATGCTACAGCGAGACGTCAGGGGATATGCTACAGCGAGACGTCAGGGGATATGCTACAGCGAGACGTCAGGGGATATGCTACAGCGAGACGTCAGGGGATATGCTACAGCGAGGCGTCAGGGGATATGCTACAGCGAGACGTCAGGGGATATGCTACAGCGAGACGTCAGGGGATATGCTACAGCGTGACGTCAGGGGATATGCTACAGCGTGACGTCAGGGGATATGCTACAGCGTGACGTCAGGGGATATGCTACAGCGAGACGTCAGGGGATATGCTACAGCGAGACGTCAGGGGATATGCTACAGCGAGACGTCAGGGGATATGCTACAGCGAGACGTCAGGGGATATGCTACAGCGAGACGTCAGGGGATATGCTACAGCGAGACGTCAGGGGATATGCTACAGCGAGACGTCAGGGGATATGCTACAGCGAGACGTCAGGGGATATGCTACAGCGAGACGTCAGGGGATATGCTACAGCGAGACGTCAGGGGATATGCTACAGCGAGACGTCAGGGGATATGCTACAGCGAGACGTCAGGGGATATGCTACAGCGAGACGTCAGGGGATATGCTACAGCGTGACGTCAGGGGATATGCTACAGCGAGACGTCAGGGGATATGCTACAGCGAGACGTCAGGGGATATGCTACAGCGAGACGTCAGGGGATATGCTACAGCGAGACAAGACGTCAGGGGATATGCTACAGCGAGACGTCAGGGGATATGCTACAGCGAGACGTCAGGGGATATGCTACAGCGAGACGTCAGGGGATATGCTACAGCGAGACGTCAGGGGATATGCTACAGCGAGACGTCAGGGGATATGCTACAGCGAGACGTCAGGGGATATGCTACAGCGAGACGTCAGGGGATATGCTACAGCGAGACGTCAGGGGATATGCTACAGCGTGACGTCAGGGGATATGCTACAGCGAGACGTCAGGGGATATGCTACAGCGAGACGTCAGGGGATATGCTACAGCGAGACGTCAGGGGATATGCTACAGCGAGACGTCAGGGGATATGCTACAGCGAGACGTCAGGGGATATGCTACAGCGAGACGTCAGGGGATATGCTACAGCGTGACGTCAGGGGATATGCTACAGCGAGACGTCAGGGGATATGCTACAGCGAGACGTCAGGGGATATGCTACAGCGAGACGTCAGGGGATATGCTACAGCGAGACGTCAGGGGATATGCTACAGCGAGACGTCAGGGGATATGCTACAGCGAGACGTCAGGGGATATGCTACAGCGTGACGTCAGGGGATATGCTACAGCGAGACGTCAGGGGATATGCTACAGCGAGACGTCAGGGGATATGCTACAGCGAGACGTCAGGGGATATGCTACAGCGTGACGTCAGGGGATATGCTACAGCGAGACGTCAGGGGATATGCTACAGCGAGACGTCAGGGGATATGCTACAGCGAGACGTCAGGGGATATGCTACAGCGAGACGTCAGGGGATATGCTACAGCGAGACGTCAGGGGATATGCTACAGCGAGACGTCAGGGGATATGCTACAGCGAGACGTCAGGGGATATGCTACAGCGAGACGTCAGGGGATATGCTACAGCGTGACGTCAGGGGATATGCTACAGCGTGACGTCAGGGGATATGCTACAGCGAGACGTCAGGGGATATGCTACAGCGAGACGTCAGGGGATATGCTACAGCGAGACGTCAGGGGATATGCTACAGCGTGACGTCAGGGGTTATGCTACAGCGAGACGTCAGGGGATATGCTACAGCGAGACGTCAGGGGATATGCTACAGCGTGACGTCAGGGGATATGCTACAGCGTGACGTCAGGGGTTATGCTACAGCGTGACGTCAGGGGTTACGCTACAGCGAGACGTCAGGGGATATGCTACAGCGTGACGTCAGGGGATACGCTACAGCGAGACGTCAGGGGATATGCTACAGCGAGACGTCAGGGGTTATGCTACAGCGAGACGTCAGGAGATATGCTACAGCGAGACGTCAGGGGATATGCTACAGCGAGACGTCAGGGGATATGCTACAGCGTGACGTCAGGGGATATGCTACAGCGTGACGTCAGGGGATATGCTACAGCGAGACGTCAGGGGATATGCTACAGCGAGACGTCAGGGGATATGCTACAGCGAGACGTCAGGGGATATGCTACAGCGAGGCGTCAGGGGATATGCTACAGCGAGACGTCAGGGGATATGCTACAGCGAGACGTCAGGGGATATGCTACAGCGAGACGTCAGGGGATATGCTACAGCGTGACGTCAGGGGATATGCTACAGCGTGACGTCAGGGGATATGCTACAGCGAGACGTCAGGGGATATGCTACAGCGAGACGTCAGGGGATATGCTACAGCGAGACGTCAGGGGATATGCTACAGCGAGACGTCAGGGGATATGCTACAGCGAGACGTCAGGGGATATGCTACAGCGAGACGTCAGGGGATATGCTACAGCGAGACGTCAGGGGATATGCTACAGCGTGACGTCAGGGGTTATGCTACAGCGAGACGTCAGGGGATATGCTACAGCGAGACGTCAGGGGATATGCTACAGCGAGACGTCAGGGGATATGCTACAGCGAGACGTCAGGGGATATGCTACAGCGAGACGTCAGGGGATATGCTACAGCGAGACGTCAGGGGATATGCTACAGCGAGACAAGACGTCAGGGGATATGCTACAGCGAGACGTCAGGGGATATGCTACAGCGAGACGTCAGGGGATATGCTACAGCGAGACGTCAGGGGATATGCTACAGCGAGACGTCAGGGGATATGCTACAGCGAGACGTCAGGGGATATGCTACAGCGAGACGTCAGGGGATATGCTACAGCGAGACGTCAGGGGATATGCTACAGCGAGACGTCAGGGGATATGCTACAGCGTGACGTCAGGGGATATGCTACAGCGAGACGTCAGGGGATATGCTACAGCGAGACGTCAGGGGATATGCTACAGCGAGACGTCAGGGGATATGCTACAGCGAGACGTCATTGGATATGCTACAGCGAGACGTCAGGGGATATGCTACAGCGAGACGTCAGGGGATATGCTACAGCGTGACGTCAGGGGATATGCTACAGCGAGACGTCAGGGGATATGCTACAGCGAGACGTCAGGGGATATGCTACAGCGAGACGTCAGGGGATATGCTACAGCGAGACGTCAGGGGATATGCTACAGCGAGACGTCAGGGGATATGCTACAGCGAGACGTCAGGGGATATGCTACAGCGTGACGTCAGGGGATATGCTACAGCGAGACGTCAGGGGATATGCTACAGCGAGACGTCAGGGGATATGCTACAGCGAGACGTCAGGGGATATGCTACAGCGTGACGTCAGGGGATATGCTACAGCGAGACGTCAGGGGATATGCTACAGCGAGACGTCAGGGGATATGCTACAGCGAGACGTCAGGGGATATGCTACAGCGAGACGTCAGGGGATATGCTACAGCGAGACGTCAGGGGATATGCTACAGCGAGACGTCAGGGGATATGCTACAGCGAGACGTCAGGGGATATGCTACAGCGAGACGTCAGGGGATTTGCTACAGCGTGACGTCAGGGGATATGCTACAGCGTGACGTCAGGGGTTATGCTACAGCGAGACGTCAGGGGATATGCTACAGCGAGACGTCAGGGGATATGCTACAGCGAGACGTCAGGGGATATGCTACAGCGTGACGTCAGGGGTTATGCTACAGCGAGACGTCAGGGGATATGCTACAGCGAGACGTCAGGGGATATGCTACAGCGTGACGTCAGGGGATATGCTACAGCGTGACGTCAGGGGTTATGCTACAGCGTGACGTCAGGGGTTACGCTACAGCGAGACGTCAGGGGATATGCTACAGCGTGACGTCAGGGGATGCGCTACAGCGAGACGTCAGGGGATATGCTACAGCGAGACGTCAGGGGTTATGCTACAGCGAGACGTCAGGAGATATGCTACAGCGAGACGTCAGGGGATATGCTACAGCGAGACGTCAGGGGTTATGCTACAGCGAGACGTCAGGGGATATGCTACAGCGAGACGTCAGGGGATATGCTACAGCGAGACGTCAGGGGATATGCTACAGCGAGACGTCAGGGGATATGCTACAGCGAGACGTCAGGGGTTATGCTACAGCGAGACGTCAGGGGATATGCTACAGCGAGACGTCAGGGGATATGCTACAGCGAGACGTCAGGGGATATGCTACAGCGAGACGTCAGGGGATATGCTACAGCGAGACGTCAGGGGTTATGCTACAGCGAGACGTCAGGGGATATGCTACAGCGAGACGTCAGGGGATATGCTACAGCGAGACGTCAGGGGATATGCTACAGCGAGACGTCAGGGGATATGCTACAGCGAGACGTCAGGGGATATGCTACAGCGTGACGTCAGGGGATATGCTACAGCGTGACGTCAGGGGTTATGCTACAGCGAGACGTCAGGGGATATGCTACAGCGAGACGTCAGGGGATATGCTACAGCGAGACGTCAGGGGATATGCTACAGCGTGACGTCAGGGGTTATGCTACAGCGAGACGTCAGGGGATATGCTACAGCGAGACGTCAGGGGATATGCTACAGCGTGACGTCAGGGGATATGCTACAGCGTGACGTCAGGGGTTATGCTACAGCGTGACGTCAGGGGTTACGCTACAGCGAGACGTCAGGGGATATGCTACAGCGTGACGTCAGGGGATATGCTACAGCGAGACGTCAGGGGATATGCTACAGCGAGACAAGACGTCAGGGGATATGCTACAGCGTGACGTCAGGGGATATGCTACAGCGTGACGTCAGGGGATATGCTACAGCGTGACGTCAGGGGATATGCTACAGCGAGACGTCAGGGGATATGCTACAGCGTGACGGCAGGGGTTATGCTACAGCGTGACGTCAGGGGATATGCTACAGCGAGACGTCAGGGGATATGCTACAGCGTGACGGCAGGGGTTATGCTACAGCGTGACGTCAGGGGATATGCTACAGCGTGACGTCAGGGGATATGCTACAGCGTGACGGCAGGGGTTATGCTACAGCGTGACAAGACGTCAGGGGATATGCTACAGCGTGACAAGACGTCAGGGGATATGCTACAGCGTGACAAGACGTCAGGGGATATGCTACAGCGAGACGTCAGGGGATATGCTACAGCGTGACGTCAGGGGATATGCTACAGCGAGACGTCAGGGGATATGCTACAGCGAGACGTCAGGGGTTATGCTACAGCGAGACGTCAGGGGATATGCTACAGCGAGACGTCAGGGGATATGCTACAGCGAGACGTCAGGGATATGCTACAGCGTCACAGCGACGTCAGGGGTTATGCTACAGCGAGACGTCAGGGGATATGCTACAGCGAGACGTCAGGGGATATGCTACAGCGAGACGTCAGGGGATATGCTACAGCGAGACGTCAGGGGATATGCTACAGCGAGACGTCAGGGGTTATGCTACAGCGAGACGTCAGGGGATATGCTACAGCGAGACGTCAGGGGATATGCTACAGCGAGACGTCAGGGGATATGCTACAGCGAGACGTCAGGGGTTATGCTACAGCGAGACGTCAGGGGATATGCTACAGCGAGACGTCAGGGGATATGCTACAGCGAGACGTCAGGGGATATGCTACAGCGAGACGTCAGGGGATATGCTACAGCGAGACGTCAGGGGATATGCTACAGCGAGACGTCAGGGGATATGCTACAGCGAGACGTCAGGGGATATGCTACAGCGAGACGTCAGGAGATATGATAC
Source organism: Oncorhynchus gorbuscha (assembly GCF_021184085.1). Lineage (NCBI taxonomy): Eukaryota > Metazoa > Chordata > Actinopteri > Salmoniformes > Salmonidae > Oncorhynchus > Oncorhynchus gorbuscha. Next base: position 73,092 of record NW_025746174.1, read on the forward strand.
AGCGAGACGTCAGGGGATATGCTACAGCGTGACGTCAGGGGATATGCTACAGCGTGACGTCAGGGGATATGCTACAGCGAGACGTCAGGGGATATGCTACAGCGTGACGTCAGGGGATATGCTACAGCGAGACGTCAGGGGATATGCTACAGCGAGACGTCAGGGGATATGCTACAGCGAGACGTCAGGGGATATGCTACAGCGTGACGTCAGGGGATATGCTACAGCGAGACGTCAGGGGTTATGCTACAGCGAGACGTCAGGGGTTATGCTACAGCGAGACGTCAGGGGATATGCTACAGCGAGACGTCAGGGGATATGCTACAGCGAGACGTCAGGGGATATGCTACAGCGAGACGTCAGGGGATATGCTACAGCGAGACGTCAGGGGATATGCTACAGCGAGACGTCAGGGGATATGCTACAGCGAGACAAGACGTCAGGGGATATGCTACAGCGTGACGTCAGGGGATATGCTACAGCGAGACGTCAGGGGATATGCTACAGCGAGACGTCAGGGGATATGCTACAGCGAGACGTCAGGGGATATGCTACAGCGAGACGTCAGGGGATATGCTACAGCGAGACGTCAGGGGATATGCTACAGCGAGACGTCAGGGGTTATGCTACAGCGAGACGTCAGGGGATATGCTACAGCGAGACGTCAGGGGATATGCTACAGCGTGACGTCAGGGGATATGCTACAGCGTGACGTCAGGGGATATGCTACAGCGTGACGTCAGGGGATATGCTACAGCGAGACGTCAGGGGATATGCTACAGCGTGACGGCAGGGGTTATGCTACAGCGTGACGTCAGGGGATATGCTACAGCGAGACGTCAGGGGATATGCTACAGCGTGACGGCAGGGGTTATGCTACAGCGTGACGTCAGGGGATATGCTACAGCGTGACGTCAGGGGATATGCTACAGCGTGACGGCAGGGGTTATGCTACAGCGTGACAAGACGTCAGGGGATATGCTACAGCGAGACGTCAGGGGATATGCTACAGCGTGACGTCAGGGGATATGCTACAGCGTGACGTCAGGGGATATGCTACAGCGTGACGTCAGGGGATATGCTACAGCGAGACGTCAGGGGATATGCTACAGCGTGACGGCAGGGGTTATGCTACAGCGTGACGTCAGGGGATATGCTACAGCGAGACGTCAGGGGATATGCTACAGCGTGACGGCAGGGGTTATGCTACAGCGTGACGTCAGGGGATATGCTACAGCGTGACGTCAGGGGATATGCTACAGCGTGACGGCAGGGGTTATGCTACAGCGTGACGTCAGGGGATATGCTACAGCGTGACGTCAGGGGATATGCTACAGCGTGACGGCAGGGGTTATGCTACAGCGTGACAAGACGTCAGGGGATATGCTACAGCGTGACAAGACGTCAGGGGATATGCTACAGCGTGACAAGACGTCAGGGGATATGCTACAGCGTGACAAGACGTCAGGGGATATGCTACAGCGTGACAAGACGTCAGGGGATATGCTACAGCGTGACAAGACGTCAGGGGATATGCTACAGCGTGACAAGACATCAGGGGATATGCTACAGCGTGACAAGACGTCAGGGGATATGCTACAGCGAGACAAGACGTCAGGGGATATGCTACAGCGAGACAAGACGTCAGGGGATATGCTACAGCGTGACAAGACGTCAGGGGATATGCTACAGCGAGACGTCAGGGGATATGCTACAGCGAGACGTCAGGGGATATGCTACAGCGTGACGTCAGGGGATATGCTACAGCGTGACGTCAGGGGATATGCTACAGCGTGACGTCAGGGGATATGCTACAGCGAGACGTCAGGGGATATGCTACAGCGTGACGGCAGGGGTTATGCTACAGCGTGACGTCAGGGGATATGCTACAGCGAGACGTCAGGGGATATGCTACAGCGTGACGGCAGGGGTTATGCTACAGCGTGACGTCAGGGGATATGCTACAGCGAGACGTCAGGGGATATGCTACAGCGTGACGGCAGGGGTTATGCTACAGCGTGACGTCAGGGGATATGCTACAGCGTGACGTCAGGGGATATGCTACAGCGTGACGGCAGGGGTTATGCTACAGCGTGACAAGACGTCAGGGGATATGCTACAGCGTGACAAGACGTCAGGGGATATGCTACAGCGTGACAAGACGTCAGGGGATATGCTACAGCGTGACAAGACGTCAGGGGATATGCTACAGCGTGACAAGACGTCAGGGGATATGCTACAGCGTGACAAGACGTCAGGGGATATGCTACAGCGTGACAAGACATCAGGGGATATGCTACAGCGTGACAAGACGTCAGGGGATATGCTACAGCGAGACAAGACGTCAGGGGATATGCTACAGCGAGACAAGACGTCAGGGGATATGCTACAGCGTGACAAGACGTCAGGGGATATGCTACAGCGAGACGTCAGGGGATATGCTACAGCGAGACGTCAGGGGATATGCTACAGCGTGACAAGACGTCAGGGGATATGCTACAGCGTGACGTCAGGGGATATGCTACAGCGTGACGGCAGGGGTTATGCTACAGCGTGAAAAGACGTCAGGGGATATGCTACAGCGTGACAAGACGTCAGGGGATATGCTACAGCGTGACAAGACGTCAGGGGATATGCTACAGCGTGACAAGACGTCAGGGGATATGCTACAGCGTGACAAGACGTCAGGGGATATGCTACAGCGTGACAAGACGTCAGGGGATATGCTACAGCGTGACAAGACGTCAGGGGATATGCTACAGCGTGACAAGACGTCAGGGGATATGCTACAGCGTGACAAGACGTCAGGGGATATGCTACAGCGTGACAAGACGTCAGGGGATATGCTACAGCGTGACAAGACGTCAGGGGATATGCTACAGCGTGACAAGACGTCAGGGGATATGCTACAGCGAGACAAGACGTCAGGGGATATGCTACAGCGAGACAAGACGTCAGGGGATATGCTACAGCGTGACAAGACGTCAGGGGATATGCTACAGCGAGACGTCAGGGGATATGCTACAGCGAGACGTCAGGGGATATGCTACAGCGTGACGGCAGGGGTTATGCTACAGCGTGACAAGACGTCAGGGGATATGCTACAGCGTGACAAGACGTCAGGGGATATGCTACAGCGTGACAAGACGTCAGGGGATATGCTACAGCGTGACAAGACGTCAGGGGATATGCTACAGCGTGACAAGACGTCAGGGGATATGCTACAGCGTGACAAGACGTCAGGGGATATGCTACAGCGTGACAAGACGTCAGGGGATATGCTACAGCGTGACAAGACGTCAGGGGATATGCTACAGGGAGACAAGACGTCAGGGGATATGCTACAGCGAGACAAGACGTCAGGGGATATGCTACAGCGTGACAAGACGTCAGGGGATATGCTACAGCGAGACGTCAGGGGATATGCTACAGCGTGACGGCAGGGGTTATGCTACAGCGAGACGTCAGGGGATATGCTACAGCGAGACAAGACGTCAGGGGATATGCTACAGCGTGACAAGACGTCAGGGGATATGCTACAGCGAGACGTCAGGGGATATGCTACAGCGTGACGGCAGGGGTTATGCTACAGCGTGACAAGACGTCAGGGGATATGCTACAGCGTGACAAGACGTCAGGGGATATGCTACAGCGTGACAAGACGTCAGGGGATATGCTACAGCGTGACAAGACGTCAGGGGATATGCTACAGCGTGACAAGACGTCAGGGGATATGCTACAGCGTGACAAGACGTCAGGGGATATGCTACAGCGAGACAAGACGTCAGGGGATATGCTACAGCGAGACAAGACGTCAGGGGATATGCTACAGCGTGACAAGACGTCAGGGGATATGCTACAGCGAGACGTCAGGGGATATGCTACAGCGAGACGTCAGGGGATATGCTACAGCGTGACGGCAGGGGTTATGCTACAGCGTGACAAGACGTCAGGGGATATGCTACGGCGTGACAAGACGTCAGGGGATATGCTACAGCGTGACAAGACGTCAGGGGATATGCTACAGCGTGACAAGACGTCAGGGGATATGCTACAGCGTGACAAGACGTCAGGGGATATGCTACAGCGTGACAAGACGTCAGGGGATATGCTACAGCGTGACAAGACGTCAGGGGATATGCTACAGCGTGACAAGACGTCAGGGGATATGCTACAGCGAGACAAGACGTCAGGGGATATGCTACAGCGAGACAAGACGTCAGGGGATATGCTACAGCGTGACAAGACGTCAGGGGATATGCTACAGCGAGACGTCAGGGGATATGCTACAGCGAGACGTCAGGGGATATGCTACAGCGTGACAAGACTTCAGGGGTCATGCTACAGCGTGACAAGACGTCAGGGGATATGCTACAGCGTGACAAGACGTCAGGGGTTATGCTACAGCGTGACGTCAGGGGATAAGCTACAGCGTGACAAGACGTCAGGGGATATGCTACAGCGTGACGTCAGGGGATAAGCTACAGCGTGACAAGACGTCAGGGGATATGCTACAGCGTGACAAGACGTCAGGGGTTATGCTACAGCGTGACGTCAGGGGATATGCTACAGCGTGACAAGATGTCAGGGGTTATGCTACAGCGTGACAAGACGTCAGGGGTTATGCTACAGCGTGACGTCAGGGGATATGCTACAGCGTGACAAGACGTCAGGGGTTATGCTACAGCGTGACGTCAGGGGATATGCTACAGCGTGACGTCAGGGGATATACTACAGCGTGACGTCAGGGGATAAGCTACAGCGTGATGTCAGGGGTTCTGCTACAGCGTGACAAGACGTCAGGGGTTATGCTACAGCGTGACAAGACATCAGGGGATATGCTACAGCGTGACGTCAGGGGATATGCTACAGCGTGACGTCAGGGGTTATGCTACAGCGTGACGTCAGGGGTTATGCTACAGCGTGACATCAGGGGTTATGCTACAGCATGACAAGACGTCAGGGGACATGCTACAGCGTGACAAGACGTCAGGGGTTATGCTACAGCGTGACAAGATTTCAGGGGTTATGCTACAGCGTGACAAGACGTCAGGGGATATGCTACAGCGTGACGTCAGGGGTTATGCTACAGCGTGACGTCAGGGGTTATGCTACAGCGTGACAAGTCTCAGGGGATATGCTACAGCGTGACAAGATGTCAGGGGATATGCTACAGCATGACAAGACGTCAGGGGATATGCTACAGTGTGACATGTCTCAGGGGATATGCTACAGCGTGACAAGACGTCAGGGGATATGCTACAGCGTGACAAGACATCAGGGGATATGCCACAGCATGACAAGATGTCAGGGGATATGCTACAGCGTGACAAGATGTCAGGGGATATGCTACAGCGTGACGTCAGGGGATATGCTACAGCATGACAAGACGTCAGGGGATATGCTACAGCGTGACAAGACGTCAGGGGATATGCTACAGCGTGACAAGACGTCAGGGGATAGGCTACAGCGTGACAAGACGTCAGGGGATATGCTACAGCATGACAAGATGTCAGGGGATATGCTACAGCGTGACAAGATGTCAGGGGATATGCTACAGCGTGACAAGATGTCAGGGGATATGCTACAGCGTGACAAGATGTCAGGGGATATGCTACAGCGTGACAAGACGTCAGGGGATATGCTACAGCGTGACAAGAAGTCAGGGGATATGCTACAGCGTGACAAGACGTCAGGGGATATGCTACAGCGTGACAAGACGTCAGGGGATATGCTACAGCATGACAAGACGTCAGAGGTTATGCTACAGCGTGACGTCAGGGGTTATGCTACAGCGTGACAAGACGTCAGGGGATATGCTACAGCGTGACAAGACGTCAGGGGATATGCTATAGCGTGACAAGACGTCAGGGGATATGCTACAGCGTGACAAGACGTCAGGGGATATGCTACAGCGTGACAAGACGTCAGGGGATATGCTACAGCGTGACGTCAGGGGATATGCTACAGCATGACGTCAGGGGATATGCTACAGCATGACAAGACGTCAGGAGATATGCTACAGCGTGACGTCAGGGGTTATGCTACAGCGTGACAAGACTTCAGGGGTTATGCTACAGAATGACAAGATGTCAGGGGTTATGCTACAGCATGACAAGATGTCAGGGGTTATGCTACAGCGTGACGTCAGGGGATATGCTACAGCATGACGTCAGGGGTTATGCTACAGCGTGACAAGTCTCAGGGGATCTGCTACAGCGTGACAAGACGTCAGGGGATATGCTACAGCATGACAAGAGGTCAGGGGATATGCTACAGCGTGACAAGTCTCAGGGGATATGCTACAGCGTGACAAGACGTCAGGGGTTATGCTACAGCGTGACAAGATGTCAGGGGATATGCTACAGCGTGACGTCAGGGGATATGCTACAGCACGAAAAGATGTCAGGGATTATGCTACAGCGTGACAAGACGTCAGGGGATATGCTATAGCATGACAAGACGTCAGGCGTTATGCTACAGCGTGACAAGACGTCAGGGGATATGCTATAGCGCGAAAAGACGTCAGGGGATATTCTACAGTGTGACAAGTCTCCAGCGGATATGCTACAGCGTGACAAGACGTCAGGGGTTATGCTACAGCGCGAAAAGACGTCAGGGGATATGCTACAGCGTGACAAGACGTCAGGGGATATGCTACAGCGTGACAAGTCGTCAGGGGATATGCTACAGCGCGAAAAGACGTCAGGGGATATGCTACAGCGTGACAAGACGTCAGGGGATATGCTACAGCGTGACAAGTCTCAGGGGATATGCTACAGCGTGACAAGACGTCAGGGGATATGCTACAGCGTGACAAGACGTCAGGGGATATGCTACAGCGTGACGTCAGGGGATATGCTACAGCATGACGTCAGGGGTTATGCTACAGCGTGACAAGTCTCAGGGGATATGCTACAGCGTGACAAGACGTCAGGGGATATGCTACAGCATGACAAGACGTCAGGGGATATGCTACAGCGTGACAAGTCTCAGGGGATATGCTACAGCGTGACAAGACGTCAGGGGATATGCTACAGCGTGACAAGACGTCAGGGGATATGCTACAGCGTGACAAGACGTCAGGGGATATGCTACAGCGTGACAAGACGTCAGGGGATATGCTACAGCGTGACAAGACGTCAGGGGATATGCTACAGCGTGACAAGACGTCAGGGGATATGCTACAGCGTGACAAGACGTCAGGGGATATGCTACAGCGAGACAAGACGTCAGGGGATATGCTACAGCGAGACAAGACGTCAGGGGATATGCTACAGCGTGACAAGACGTCAGGGGATATGCTACAGCGAGACGTCAGGGGATATGCTACAGCGTGACGGCAGGGGTTATGCTACAGCGTGACAAGACGTCAGGGGATATGCTACAGCGTGACAAGACGTCAGGGGATATGCTACAGCGTGACAAGACGTCAGGGGATATGCTACAGCGTGACAAGACGTCAGGGGATATGCTACAGCGTGACAAGACGTCAGGGGATATGCTACAGCGTGACAAGACGTCAGGGGATATGCTACAGCGAGACAAGACGTCAGGGGATATGCTACAGCGAGACAAGACGTCAGGGGATATGCTACAGCGTGACAAGACGTCAGGGGATATGCTACAGCGAGACGTCAGGGGATATGCTACAGCGAGACGTCAGGGGATATGCTACAGCGTGACAAGACGTCAGGGGATATGCTACAGCGTGACAAGACGTCAGGGGATATGCTACAGCGTGACAAGACGTCAGGGGATATGCTACAGCGTGACAAGACGTCAGGGGATATGCTATAGCGTGACAAGACGTCAGGGGATATGCTACAGCGTGACAAGACGTCAGGGGATATGCTACAGCGTGACAAGACGTCAGGGGATATGCTACAGCGTGACGTCAGGGGATATGCTACAGCATGACGTCAGGGGATATGCTACAGCATGACAAGACGTCAGGAGATATGCTACAGCGTGACGTCAGGGGTTATGCTACAGCGTGACAAGACTTCAGGGGTTATGCTACAGAATGACAAGATGTCAGGGGTTATGCTACAGCATGACAAGATGTCAGGGGTTATGCTACAGCGTGACGTCAGGGGATATGCTACAGCATGACGTCAGGGGTTATGCTACAGCGTGACAAGTCTCAGGGGATCTGCTACAGCGTGACAAGACGTCAGGGGATATGCTACAGCATGACAAGAGGTCAGGGGGATATGCTACAGCGTGACAAGTCTCAGGGGATATGCTACAGCGTGACAAGACGTCAGGGGTTATGCTACAGCGTGACAAGATGTCAGGGGATATGCTACAGCGTGACGTCAGGGGATATGCTACAGCACGAAAAGATGTCAGGGATTATGCTACAGCGTGACAAGACGTCAGGGGATATGCTATAGCATGACAAGACGTCAGGCGTTATGCTACAGCGTGACAAGACGTCAGGGGATATGCTATAGCGCGAAAAGACGTCAGGGGATATTCTACAGTGTGACAAGTCTCCAGCGGATATGCTACAGCGTGACAAGACGTCAGGGGTTATGCTACAGCGCGAAAAGACGTCAGGGGATATGCTACAGCGTGACAAGACGTCAGGGGATATGCTACAGCGTGACAAGTCGTCAAGGGATATGCTACAGCGCGAAAAGACGTCAGGGGATATGCTACAGCGTGACAAGACGTCAGGGGATATGCTACAGCGTGACAAGTCTCAGGGGATATGCTACAGCGTGACAAGACGTCAGGGGATATGCTACAGCGTGACAAGACGTCAGGGGATATGCTACAGCGTGACGTCAGGGGATATGCTACAGCATGACATCAGGGGTTATGCTACAGCGTGACAAGTCTCAGGGGATATGCTACAGCGTGACAAGACGTCAGGGGATATGCTACAGCATGACAAGACGTCAGGGGATATGCTACAGCGTGACAAGTCTCAGGGGATATGCTACAGCGTGACAAGACGTCAGGGGATATGCTACAGCGTGACAAGACGTCAGGGGATATGCTACAGCGTGACAAGTCTCAGGGGATATGCTACAGCGTGACAAGACGTCAGGGGATATGCTACAGCGTGACAAGTCTCAGGGGATATGCTACAGCGTGACAAGTCTCAGGGGATATGCTACAGCATGACAAGATGTCAGGGGTTATGCTACAGCGTGACGTCAGGGGATATGTTACAGCATGACGTCAGGGGTTATGCTACAGCGTGACAAGTCTCAGGGGATATGCTACAGCGTGACAAGTCGTCAGGGGATATGCTACAGCATGACAAGACGTCAGGGGATATGCTACAGCGTGACAAGACGTCAGGGGATATGCTACAGCGTGACAAGATGTCAGGGGTTATGCTACAGCGTGACAAGATGTCAGGGGATATGCTACAGCGTGACGGAACTTCCGGGTTGGAGCGAGCGGTCGCATCGGCACTTCGCTCCGCAGGTAGTATAACTTTTTCATTACATTTCATTACATTTCATTATAGCACAACGGTTTGATTTGTCTAATCTTAGCAATTTCTTCTTAGCTAGCTACATAGCCGTCTTTGTATCAAAGATAATTGCGTAATTATCGTATTCCGTCGTCCTAACGTAGTCTTCACTGCTCTGCCCAGCAGCTAGCCAGCTAGCAAACGTCCACCGATTAGCTGCACTGTAGAAACTATTACACTCAACTGAACGACTTGATTCGTGTAGTGTTAGCTAGCTACATAGCTGTCTTTGCTGTCTTCGTATCCAAGATAATTGTGTAGTTTAGAGTGTGTAGTCTTAGAGTGATTATCTTAACTTACCGAGGTTAGCTAGCCAGCTATTTGTCGTCCTTAACGTAGGAGACTCTGCTAGCTAGCCAACAGCTAGCCAACGTCTTCTGAATAGAACTCAACAACCCGGTCACATTCACAGGTAGTATCACATTTTCATTTCATTTCATTACAGTACAACGGTTTGATTTGTAGCCAGCTACATAGCCGTCTTTGTATCAAAGATAATTGTGTAGTCTAGAGCGATTTTCTAGGTTAGCTAGCCAGCTATTGTCGTTCTTTTAATGCAACGTAACGTAATCAACACTGCTAGCTAGCCAGCTAGCCCCCGAATAGCAGCACTGTCGAAACTATTACACTCAACGGAACGACTTGATTAGTGTAGTGTCAACAACACAGCCACTGCCAGCTAGCCTACAAAGTCAACAACGCAGCCACTGCCAGCTAGCCTACTTCAGCAGTACTGTATCATTTTAATCATTTTAGTCAATAAGATTCTTGCTACGTAAGCTTAACTTTCTGAACATTCGAGACGTGTAGTCCACTTGTCATTCCAATCTCCTTTGCGTTAGCGTAGCCTCTTCTGTAGCCTGTCAACTATGTGTCTGTCTATCCCTGTTCTCTCCTCTCTGCACAGACCATACAAACGCTCCACACCGCGTGGCCGCGGCCACCCTAATCTGGTGGTCCCAGCGCGCACGACCCACGTGGAGTTCCAGGTCTCCGGTAGCCTCTGGAACTGCCGATCTGCGGCCAACAAGGCAGAGTTCATCTCAGCCTATGCCTCCCTCCAGTCCCTCGACTTCTTGGCACTGACGGAAACATGGATCACCACAGACAACACTGCTACTCCTACTGCTCTCTCTTCGTCCGCCCACGTGTTCTCGCACACCCCGAGAGCTTCTGGTCAGCGGGGTGGTGGCACCGGGATCCTCATCTCTCCCAAGTGGTCATTCTCTCTTTCTCCCCTTACCCATCTGTCTATCGCCTCCTTTGAATTCCATGCTGTCACAGTTACCAGCCCTCTCAAGCTTAACATCCTTATCATTTATCGCCCTCCAGGTTCCTTCGGAGAGTTCATCAATGAGCTTGATGCCTTGATAAGCTCCTTTCCTGAGGACGGCTCACCTCTCACAGTTCTGGGCGACTTTAACCTCCCCACGTCTACATTTGACTCATTCCTCTCTGCCTCCTTCTTTCCACTCCTCTCCTCTTTTGACCTCACCCTCTCACCTTCCCCCCCTACTCACAAGACAGGCAATACGCTCGACCTCATCTTTACTAGATGCTGTTCTTCCACTAACCTCATTGCAACTCCCCTCCAAGTCTCCGACCACTGCCTTGTATCCTTTTCCCTCTCGCTCTCATCCAACACCTCCCACACTGCCCCTACTCGGATGGTATCGCGCCGTCCCAACCTTCGCTCTCTCTCCCCCGCTACTCTCTCCTCTTCCATCCTATCATCTCTTCCCTCTGCTCAAACCTTCTCCAACCTATCTCCTGATTCTGCCTCCTCAACCCTCCTCTCCTCCCGCTCTGCATCCTTTGACTCTCTATGTCCCCTATCCTCCAGGCCGGCTCGGTTCTCCCCTCCCGCTCCGTGGCTCGACGACTCATTGCGAGCTCACAGAACAGGGCTCCGGGCAGCGGAAATGGAGGAAAACTCGCCTCCCTGCGGACCTGGCATCCTTTCACTCCCTCCTCTCTACATTTTCCTCCTCTGTCTCTGCTGCTAAAGCCACTTTCTACCACTCTAAATTCCAAGCATCTGCCTCTAACCCTAGGAAGCTCTTTGCCACCTTCTCCTCCCTCCTGAATCCTCCTCCCCCCCCCCCTCCACCCTCTCTGCAGATGACTTTGTCAACCATTTTGAAAAGAAGGTCGACGACATCCGATCCTCGTTTGCTAAGTCAAACGACACCGCTGGTTCTGCTCACACTGCCCTACTCTGTGCTCTGACCTCTTTGTCCCCTCTCTCTCCAGATGAAATCTCGCGTCTTGTGACGGCCGGCCGCCCAACAACCTGCCCGCTTGACCCTATCCCCTCCTCTCTTCTCCAGACCATTTCCGGAGACCTTCTCCCTTACCTCACCTCGCTCATCAACTCATCCCTGACCGCTGGCTACGTCCCTTCCGTCTTCAAGAGAGCGAGAGTCGCACCCCTTCTGAAAAAACCTACACTCGATCCCTCCGATGTCAACAACTACAGACCAGTATCCCTTCTTTCTTTTCTCTCCAAAACTCTTGAACGTGCCGTCCTCGGCCAGCACTCCCGCTATCTCTCTCTGAATGACCTTCTTGATCCAAATCAGTCAGGTTTCAAGACTAGTCATTCAACTGAGACTGCTCTCCTCTGTATCACGGAGGCGCTCCGCACTGCTAAAGCTAACTCTCTCTCCTCTGCTCTCATCCTTCTAGACCTATCGGCTGCCTTCGATACTGTGAACCATCAGATCCTCCTCTCCACCCTCTCCGAGTTGGGCATCTCCGGCGCGGCCCACGCTTGGATTGCGTCCTACCTGACAGGTCGCTCCTACCAGGTGGCGTGGTGAGAATCTGTCTCCTCACCACGCGCTCTCACCACTGGTGTCCCCCAGGGCTCTGTTCTAGGCCCTCTCCTATTCTCGCTATACACCAAGTCACTTGGCTCTGTCATAACCTCACATGGTCTCTCCTATCATTGCTATGCAGACGACACACAACTAATCTTCTCCTTTCCCCCTTCTGATGACCAGGTGGCGAATCGCATCTCTGCATGTCTGGCAGACATATCAGTGTGGATGATGGATCACCACCTCAAGCTGAACCTCGGCAAGACGGAGCTGCTCTTCCTCCCGGGGAAGGACTGCCCGTTCCATGATCTCGCCATCACGGTTGACAACTCCATTGTGTCCTCCTCCCAGAGCGCTAAGAACCTTGGCGTGATCCTGGACAACACCCTGTCGTTCTCAACTAACATCAAGGCGGTGGCCCGTTCCTGTAGGTTCATGCTCTACAACATCCGCAGAGTACGACCCTGCCTCACACAGGAAGCGGTGCAGGTCCTAATCCAGGCACTTGTCATCTCCCGTCTGGATTACTGCAACTCGCTGTTGGCTGGGCTCCCTGCCTGTGCCATTAAACCCCTACAACTCATCCAGAACGCCGCAGCCCGTCTGGTGTTCAACCTTCCCAAGTTCTCTCACGTCACCCCGCTCCTCCGCTCTCTCCACTGGCTTCCAGTTGAAGCTCGCATCCGCTACAAGGCCATGGTGCTTGCCTACGGAGCTGTGAGGGGAACGGCACCTCAGTACCTCCAGGCTCTGATCAGGCCCTACACCCAAACAAGGGCACTGCGTTCATCCACCTCTGGCTTGCTCGCCTCCCTACCACTGAGGAAGTACAGTTCCCGCTCAGCCCAGTCAAAACTGTTCGCTGCTCTGGCCCCCCAATGGTGGAACAAACTCCCTCACGACGCCAGGACAGCGGAGTCAATCACCACCTTCCGGAGACACCTGAAACCCCACCTCTTTAAGGAATACCTAGGATAGGATAAGTAATCCCTCTCACCCCCCCTTTAAGATTTAGATGCACTATCGTAAAGTGACTGTTCCACTGGATGTCATAAGGTGAATGCACCAATTTGTAAGTCGCTCTGGATAAGAGTGTCTGCTAAATGACTTAAATGTAAATGTAAATGTTTTCTTTTAGTACAGTATTTTATACTATAGTATACTATTTTACACTACAGTATACTACAGTACATGTTACAGTAAAGTCCACAAAAACACCACAGTGAATACTATAATATTTATACCATAGTATACCTACATGCACAGTACATTTGACCTCAAGTACCTCGATTAACCCGTGCCTTATCTATGTTTTCCTTAACACTTATAGTTTGTTAAGGCCGTTGAAGTAAGCATTTCACTGTACCGTCTACAGCTGTTGTATTCGGCACATGTGACATATAAAGTTGGATTTGATTTGACTATAGTATTTTCCCCCTGTGGGTAGCCTCTAAAGCAGCTCTGTCTATTGAATGAGAATGAATATAGTTTCAGATGGAAAGTCATTTAGCTGTGTGTTCCAAGAAGGGTTTGTTGTCCAACACTAATGTATCTTCAACGGAGGATCGTGAAATAACATACAGGGCGTTCAGTAAGTATTCAGACCCCTTTACTTTTTACACATTTTGTTACGTTACAGCCTTATTCTAAAATGGATTACATAAAACTGTCAACACCATGGGGTGATGCGAGAGAGACTAGTCCTTCAGGTTGGGACATCTAGATACCATGTGGTGATGAGAGAGAGACTAGTCCTTCAGGTTGGGACATCTAGATACCATGTGGTGATGAGAGAGAGACTAGTCCTTCAGGTTGGGACATCTAGATACCATGTGGTGATGAGAGAGACTAGTCCTTCAGTTTGGGACATCTGAATACCATGTGGTGATGAGAGAGAGACTAGTCCTTCAGGTTGGGACATCTAGATACCATGTGGTGATGAGAGAGACTAGTCCTTCAGTTTGGGACATCTGGATACCATGTGGTGATGAGAGAGACAAGACCTTCAGTTTGGGACATCTGGATACCATGTGGTGATGAGAGACTAGTCCTTCAGTTTGGGACATCTGGATACCATGTGGTGATGAGAGAGACTAGTCCTTCAGTTTGGGACATCTGGATACCATGTGGTGATGAGAGACTAGTCCTTCAGTTTGGGACATCTGGATACCATGTGGTGATGAGAGAGACTAGTCCTTCAGTTTGGGACATCTGGATACCATGTGGTGATGAGAGAGAGAGACTAGTCCTTCAGTTTGGGACATCTGGATACCATGTGGTGATGAGAGACTAGTCCTTCAGTTTGGGACATCTGGATACCATGTGGTGATGAGAGAGACTAGTCCTTCAGTTTGGGACATCTGGATACCATGTGGTGATGAGAGACTAGTCCTTCAGTTTGGGACATCTGGATACCATGTGGTGATGAGAGGGAGACTAGTCCTTCAGTTTGGGACATATGGATACCATGTGGTGATGAGAGAGACTAGTCCTTCAGTTTGGGACATCTGGATACCATGTGGTGATGAGAGACTAGTCCTTCAGTTTGGGACATCTGGATACCATGTGGTGATGAGAGAGAGACTAGTCCTTCAGTTTGGGACATCTGGATACCATGTGGTGATGAGAGACTAGTCCTTCAGTTTGGGACATCTGGATACCATGTGGTGATGAGAGAGACTAGTCCTTCAGTTTGGGACATCTGGATATCTTGGGGTGATGAGAGAGACTAGTCCTTCAGTTTGGGACATCTGGATACCATTTGGTGATGAGAGAGAGAGACTAGTCCTTCAGTTTGGGACATCTGAATACCATGTGGTGATGAGAGAGAGACTAGTCCTTCAGTTTGGGACATCTGGATACCATGTGGTGATGAGAGAGACAAGACCTTCAGTTTGGGACATCTGGATACCATGTGGTGATGAGAGAGAGACTAGTCCTTCAGTTTGGGACATCTGGATACCATGTGGTGATGAGAGAGAGACTAGTCCTTCAGTTTGGGACATCTGAATACCATGTGGTGATGAGAGAGAGACTAGTCCTTCAGGTTGGGACATCTAGATACCATGTGGTGATGAGAGAGACTAGTCCTTCAGTTTGGGACATCTGGATACCATGTGGTGATGAGAGAGACAAGACCTTCAGTTTGGGACATCTGGATACCATGTGGTGATGAGAGACTAGTCCTTCAGTTTGGGACATCTGGATACCATGTGGTGATGAGAGAGACTAGTCCTTCAGTTTGGGACATCTGGATACCATGTGGTGATGAGAGAGACAAGACCTTCAGTTTGGGACATCTGGATACCATGTGGTGATGAGAGACTAGTCCTTCAGTTTGGGACATCTGGATACCATGTGGTGATGAGAGAGACTAGTCCTTCAGTTTGGGACATCTGGATACCATGTGGTGATGAGAGAGAGAGACTAGTCCTTCAGTTTGGGACATCTGGATACCATGTGGTGATGAGAGACTAGTCCTTCAGTTTGGGACATCTGGATACCATGTGGTGATGAGAGAGACTAGTCCTTCAGTTTGGGACATCTGTATACCATGTGGTGATGAGAGACTAGTCCTTCAGTTTGGGACATCTGGATACCATGTGGTGATGAGAGGGAGACTAGTCCTTCAGTTTGGGACATATGGATACCATGTGGTGATGAGAGAGACTAGTCCTTCAGTTTGGGACATCTGGATACCATGTGGTGATGAGAGACTAGTCCTTCAGTTTGGGACATCTGGATACCATGTGGTGATGAGAGAGAGACTAGTCCTTCAGTTTGGGACATCTGGATACCATGTGGTGATGAGAGACTAGTCCTTCAGTTTGGGACATCTGGATACCATGTGGTGATGAGAGAGACTAGTCCTTCAGTTTGGGACATCTGGATATCATGGGGTGATGAGAGAGACTAGTCCTTCAGTTTGGGACATCTGGATACCATTTGGTGATGAGAGAGAGAGACTAGTCCTTCAGTTTGGGACATCTGAATACCATGTGGTGATGAGAGAGAGACTAGTCCTTCAGTTTGGGACATCTGGATACCATGTGGTGATGAGAGAGACAAGACCTTCAGTTTGGGACATCTGGATACCATGTGGTGATGAGAGACTAGTCCTTCAGTTTGGGACATCTGGTTACCATGTGGTGATGAGAGAGAGACTAGTCCTTCAGTTTGGGACATCTAGATACCATGTGGTGATGAGAGAGACTAGTCCTTCAGTTTGGGACATCTGAATACCATGTGGTGATGAGAGAGAGACTAGTCCTTCAGTTTGGGACATCTGGATACCACGTGGTGATGAGAGGGACTACTCCTTCAGTTTGGGACATCTGGATACCATGTGGTGATGAGAGGGAGACTAGTCCTTCAGTTTGGGACATATGGATACCATGTGGTGATGAGAGAGACTAGTCCTTCAGTTTGGGACATCTGGATACCATGTGGTGATGAGAGACTAGTCCTTCAGTTTGGGACATCTGGATACCATGTGGTGATGAGAGAGAGACTAGTCCTTCAGTTTGGGACATCTGGATACCATGTGGTGATGAGAGACTAGTCCTTCAGTTTGGGACATCTGGATACCATGTGGTGATGAGAGAGACTAGTCCTTCAGTTTGGGACATCTGGATATCATGGGGTGATGAGAGAGACTAGTCCTTCAGTTTGGGACATCTGGATACCATTTGGTGATGAGAGAGAGAGACTAGTCCTTCAGTTTGGGACATCTGAATACCATGTGGTGATGAGAGAGACTAGTCCTTCAGTTTGGGACATCTGGACACCATGTGGTGATGAGAGAGAGACTAGTCCTTCAGTTTGGGACATCTGGATACCATGGGGAGATGAGAGAGACTAGTCCTTCAGTTTGGGACATCTGGACACCATGTGGTGATGACAGAGACTGGTGTTTGGTAGGCTCCTTCACATGGAGAATGTCTGGACACCATGTGGTGATGAGAGAGGGACTAGTCCTTCAGTTTGGGACATCTGGATACCATGTGGTGATGACAGAGACTGGTGTTTGGTGTGCTCCTTCACATGGAGAATGTCTGGATACCATGTGGTGATGAGAGAGACTGGTGTTTGGGACATCTGGATACCATGTGGTGATGACAGAGACTGGTGTTTAGGACATCTGGATACCATGGGGTGATGACAGAGACTGGTGTTTGGTGTGCTCCATCACATGGGGAATGTCTGGATACCATGTGGTGATGACAGAGACTGGTGTTTGGTGTGCTACTTCACATGGAGAATGTCTGGATACCATGTGGTGATGACAGAGACTGGTGTTTGGTGTGCTACTTCACATGGAGAATGTCTGGATACCATGTGGTGATGACAGAGACTGGTGTTTGGTGTGCTCCATCACATGGGGAATGTCTGGATACCATGTGGTGATGACAGACTGGTGTTTGGTGTGCTACTTCACATGGAGAATGTCTGGATACCATGTGGTGATGACAGACTGGTGTTTGGTGTGCTACTTCACATGGAGAATGTCTGGATACCATGTGGTGATGACAGAGACTGGTGTTTGGTGTGCTCCATCACATGGGGAATGTCTGGATACCATGTGGTGATGACAGAGACTGGTGTTTGGTGTGCTCCTTCACATGGGGAATGTCTGGACAGATGTAGGACCCATGTGGTGATGACAGAGACTGGTGTTTGGTGTGCTCCATCACATGGGGAATGTCTGGACAGATGTAGGACCCATGTGGTGATGACAGAGACTGGTGTTTGGTGTGCTCCATCACATGGGGAATGTCTGGACAGATGTAGGACCCAAGTCCCTCTGATTGTCCTTTTCTATCTTTTGTTAATCTGCCATCACATCAACTAAAAACAACAGAATGACTGGAGCTGGCCGTCCCACATCAACTAAAACAACTGAATGACTGGAGCTGGCCGTCCCACATCAACTAAAACAACTGAATGACTGGAGCTGGCCGTCCCACATCAACTAAAACAACTGAATGACTGGAGCTGGCCGTCCCACATCAACTAAAACAACTGAATGACTGGAGCTGGCCGTCCCACATCAACTAAAAACAACTGAATGACTGGAGCTGGCCGTCCCACATCAACTAAAACAACTGAATGACTGGAGCTGGCCGTCCCACATCAACTAAAACAACTGAATGACTGGAGCTGGCCGTCCCACATCAACTAAAACAACTGAATGACTGGAGCTGGCCGTCCCACATCAACTAAAACAACTGAATGACTGGAGCTGGCCGTCCCACATCAACTAAAAACAACTGAATGACTGAAGCTGGCCGTCCCACATCAACTAAAAACAACTGAATGACTGGAGCTGGCCGTCCCACATCAACTAAAACAACTGAATGACTGGAGCTGGCCGTCCCACATCAACTAAAACAACTGAATGACTGGAGCTGGCCGTCCCACATCAACTAAAACAACTGAATGACTGGAGCTGGCCGTCCCACATCAACTAAAAACAACTGAATGACTGGAGCTGGCCGTCCCACATCAACTAAAAACAACTGAATGACTGGAGCTGGCCGTCCCACATCAACTAAAACAACTGAATGACTGGAGCTGGCCGTCCCACATCAACTAAAACAACTGAATGACTGGAGCTGGCCGTCCCACCTCAACTAAAACAACTGAATGACTGGAGCTGGCCATCCCACATCAACTAAAACAACTGAATGACTGGAGCTGGCCGTCCCACATCGACAACGCTACTGGTCAACAGTCAGAAGCTGGAGAAGGTAGACTACCTGCCTCGGGGTTATAGACGTGGTCAGAAGTTGGAGAAGGAAGGCTGCCTGCCTCAGGGTTATAGACGAGGTCAGAAGTTGGAGAAGGAAGGCTGCCTGCCTCAGGGTTATAGACGAGGTCAGGAGTTGGAGAAGGAAGGCTGCCTGCCTCAGGGTTATAGACGAGGTCAGAAGTTGGAGAAGGAAGGATGCCTGCCTCAGGGTTATAGATGAGGTCAGAAGCTGGAGAAGGTAGACTGCCTGCCTCTGGGTTATAGACGAGGTCAGAAGTTGGAGAAGGAAGGCTGCCTGCCTCAGGGTTATAGACGAGGTCAGAAGTTGGAGAAGGAAGGCAGCCTGCCTCAGGGTTATAGACGAGGTCAGAAGTTGGAGAAGGAAGGCTGCCTGCCTCAGGGTTATAGACGAGGTCAGAAGCTGGAGAAGGTAGGCTGCCTGCCTATGGGTTATAGACAAGGTCAGAAGCTGGAGAAGGAAGGCTGCCTGCCTCAGGGTTATAGACGAGGTCAGAAGTTGGAGAAGGTAGGCTGCCTGCCTATGGGTTATAGACAAGGTCAGAAGCTGGAGAAGGTAGACTGCCTGCCTCGGGGTTATAGACGAGGTCAGAAGTTGGAGAAGGAAGGCTGCCTGCCTCAGGGTTATAGACGAGGTCAGAAGCTGGAGAAGGTAGGCTGCCTGCCTCAGGGTTATAGACGAGGTCAGAAGTTGGAGAAGGAAGGCTGCCTGCCTCAGGGTTATAGACGAGGTCAGAAGTTGGAGAAGGAAGGCTGCCTGCCTCAGGGTTATAGACGAGGTCAGAAGTTGGAGAAGGAAGGCAGCCTGCCTCAGGGTTATAGACGAGGTCAGAAGTTGGAGAAGGAAGGCTGCCTGCCTCAGGGTTATAGACGAGGTCAGAAGCTGGAGAAGGTAGGCTGCCTGCCTCAGGGTTATAGACGAGGTCAGAAGTTGGAGAAGGAAGGCTGCCTGCCTCAGGGTTATAGACGAGGTCAGAAGCTGGAGAAGGTAGGCTGCCTGCCTATGGGTTATAGACAAGGTCAGAAGCTGGAGAAGGAAGGCTGCCTGCCTCAGGGTTATAGACGAGGTCAGAAGTTGGAGAAGGTAGGCTGCCTGCCTATGGGTTATAGACAAGGTCAGAAGCTGGAGAAGGTAGACTGCCTGCCTCAGGGTTATAGACGAGGTCAGAAGCTGGAGAAGGTAGGCTGCCTGCCTCAGGGTTATAGACGAGGTCAGAAGCTGGAGAAGGTAGGCTGCCTGCCTCAGGGTTATAGACAAGGTCAGAAGCTGGAGAAGGTAGGCTGCCTGCCTCAGGGTTATAGACGAGGTCAGAAGTTGGAGAAGGAAGGCTGCCTGCCTCAGGGTTATAGACGAGGTCAGAAGTTGGAGAAGGAAGGCAGCCTGCCTCAGGGTTATAGACGAGGTCAGAAGTTGGAGAAGGAAGGCTGCCTGCCTCAGGGTTATAGACGAGGTCAGAAGCTGGAGAAGGTAGACTGCCTGCCTCGGGGTTATAGACGAGGTCAGAAGTTGGAGAAGGTAGGCTGCCTGCCTCAGGGTTATAGACGAGGTCAGAAGCTAGAGAAGGTAGGCTGCCTGCCTCGGGGTTATAGACGAGGTCAGAAGCTGGAGAAGGTAGACTGCCTGCCTTGGGGTTATAGACGAGGTCAGAAGCTGGAGAAGGTAGACTGCCTGCCTCGGGGTTATAGACGAGGTCAGAAGCTGGAGAAGGTAGGCTGCCTGCCTTGGGGTACACAAACAACACCAGTCCTCTTACCTACAAGTCATCACTGGGGCTCCCGAGTGGCGCAGCTGTCTAAGGCCCTGCATCTCAGTGCAGGAGGTGTCACTACAGTCCTTATTTCAAATCCAGGCTGTATCACATCCAGCCATGATTGGAAGTCCCATAGGGAGGCACACAATTGGCCCAGCATTGTTCAGGTTTTGCCAGAGTAGCCCGTTATTGTAAATAAGAATTAGTTCTGAACTGACTTGCCTCTTTAAATAAAGGTTCACTGGAAAAAGTCAAACGGGAAGAAAAAAACAGCAACTTGGCAGCAATGCAGTAGTTTGTCCACAGGGGGGCAGCAACAGATAACCAAACTGAACGTGTGAGAGGAGTGTGAATGGCCCATGTGTGAAGTGAACTTTTGAGATGCTTGGTGGTGCTTTTGTGTATTTCTGATTGTGTAGGTCTATCTATGTTAATATGTGTGCTTCTAAAGGGTTTAAGCCACAATCTATTGAATTAACAATGAATCACTCATTTTCTCATCAAATCTGTTTGTGTTTCGGACTCAAACCAGAATGCTAATTTGAACCACAAACATGACTTGATAATATGATTCCTTCTGTAGCTCAGTTGGTAGAGCATGGCGCTTGTAACGCCAGGGTAGTGGGTTCGATCCCCGGGACCACCCATACGTAGAATGTATGCACACATGACTGTAAGTCGCTTTGGATAAAAGCGTCTGCTAAATGGCATATATTATTATTATTATTATATAATCCATCCACAGTCTATAATGACAAACCTTCAACACAACATCCAGAAGAGCCGAGGACTTCCTGTCCTGATATCAGTTTATTACAGAGAACCATACAATTCAGTAGTTATGAATGAGGCTACTCTGATTCATTGTGGGGCTCTCCATATCCACAAGGGCCTATCATCTAGTCTAGTGTCCTGGTGTGAGGGGCTCCTTCAACCCAATACCCTAGTAGACTGGGGCCCATAAACCCCCTCACCCCATCCAGAAGGAAGGCTACCTCATCTCCTCATCTCTGAAGAGACTCTCTGCTAATAACCAGTCGTTGTGTGTTGTTGAGATCTGAGATGGACAAG